>NC_134272.1:65644362-65944362 GCF_031893055.1 Leptodactylus fuscus
TGATTGTGGCTTTGAAACTCTCTCCTGCAATTATGTAAAGTAACTATTGACTCTCCCGCAGGAATCAAAAGCCCCCCAGCCCTGTCCCCTTTCATTGCCTGCCTCTCATGTTTGGCTTTTCAAAGCATCTCCAACACGGATTCTTTCTACAGGACAAAGGGGAGGACAAAACAGTCCCCAAACTTGTAAATTGGATGTCAAAAGACTAGGAACAATTTGAAGGCCAATAAATAATGAGCAGAACTGAGCAATGGGAGAGATCAAGTACTTGTAAATGACTCTCCACAGGATCAGTAACAATATAGAAAGTGGACATCGGTAACACTATAGAAAGTGGACATCAGTAACACTATAGAAAGTGGGTATCAGTAACACTATAGAAACTGGACAACAGTAACACTATAGAAAATGGGCATCAGTAACACTATAGAAAATGGGCATCAGTAACACTATAGAAACTGGGCATCAGTAACACTATAGAAAGTGGGCATCGGTAACACTATAGAAAGTGGACATCAGTAACACTATAGAAAGTGGGCATCGGTAACACTATAGAAACTGGGCATCAGTAACACTATAGAAAGTGGGCATCGGTAACACTATAGAAAGTGGGCATCGGTAACACTATAGAAAGTGGGCATCGGTAATACTATAGAAAGTGGGTATCAGTAACACTATAGAAACTGGGCATCAGTAACACTATAGAAACTGGACATCAGTAACACTATAGAAAATGGGCATCAGTAAAACTATAGAAAGTGGGTATCAGTAACACTATAGAAAATGGGCATCAGTAACAGTATAGGAAATGGGCATCAGTAACACTATATAAACTGGGCATCAGTAACACTATAGAAACTGGGCATCAGTAACACTATAGAAAATGGGAATCAGAAACAGTATAGAAACTGGGATCAGTAACATTATAGAAACTGGGCATCAGTAAGAGTATAGGAAATGGGCATCAGTAACATTATATAAACTGGACATCAGTAACACTATAGAAAATGGGCATCAGTAACACTATATAAACCGAGCATCAGTAACCCTATAGAAACTGGGCATCAGTAACACTATAGAAAGCGGGCATCAGAAACAGTATAGAAACTGGGATCAGTAACATTATAGAAACTGGGCATCAGTAACAGTATAGAACCTGGGCATCATATAGGGAGTTTGGACCTTCATGGACACCCCAAACGTGCCAGGATGAGTAACCCACACAGTCACCCCCAGTGATGGAGTAACTGATTCAATATGAAACTAAGAAACTTTACAATGTGCATTATGGCTAGTGAATATATTGTATGGTGGTGGCAATATAAACTATACACACATAATGAGAAAAGTGCAAAAGTAACAAAAATTGTGATACTATCCTTCACTCAAATGTATGTCAATGTTTCCAGAGGCTAGAAGAGCTGGAGATATGTGAGATTCTGGGCAGGGGTCAATATGTGACATTCTTAGGTTTTATTGTATTGATTTTCTTAAAAGTAACATTTGTAAATCCTGCAGAATTCTAAGTGTAAATATTGTGAGTAAAAGTTTTCCTTAGAACGTTCTTTAACCCCTGACTTCCCAGAGTGTAGTTATTTGTTCTCCTGGCTGCCTGCTGTTAACCCCCTGCACCCCAGAATCTGGGTAATATCCGGTGGGCTTATGAATAGACCGGTGATAAACCGCTTCTGTGACACAGCCCTAGGTTAATCGATATGTTCCGGGCTCAGCTTCCCATGTCACTTGTCCCAGTGCTAATAGCAGGGGTGGGAACATGGTGAATAATTGAGCTAGAGATGCCCACCTTACTGTCTCTCTAAATAGATGGAGTGGGAGGGGGGACAGTCCAGCCCAGTCCTTTACTCTGAATAACAACAACCAGTGTGGACTAATGTTGTTATTCCTGGCACACTTGAAAATCAACTTCATCACTGATAGGTTCCAAGATGAGGCACAAAAGTGAAGTTTCTTCTCTGTAAAGCACCGATTATTTCTTGCCTAAGAAACTAGGTCTCTTCTAAGCACGAGTTCACATGCAACAGATTTATTGCAGGCATTTCTGTGACTGTCTTGCTCATCTAAATGGGGTTTACAGATGGGTCTTCAATATGCTTGCTGCCAAAAGAACTTCATTTAGATGAGGGGAACTTCAGAAATGTCTGCAACAAATCTGTATCGTGTGAATATACCCTTATTTGGAGTATTATCTTGGACCATAATAGACACTGCAGTAATTTAACCAAATAGCTGTTAAGTGGCTACAGTAATAACAATAAGCATAAGGACAACTGCTTCTGAATATTAAGGGTTAATGGTGATATTAACATATCATTGAATGAGTTGCATGAATGTGATTTAAAGGTGCAGCTTCCAATATTTCTTGTAATATTTTAATCCATGTACAGAAATATGTATTGATTTTTTCCCAGTGCTTTATAAATAACTGTACAATGAAGAGATAAAAAACCTTTCCAATTCCTCCTTATTTTTAAGATATTTGCACACAGTCTTTGAACTGGACCAACCAAAGCCTGAAAACCTGTGCAAACCTAGTATTTCTTACAGCTTTCAGTGTATAGCAAGCATGTCCAGTCTAGTCAGTCCTCCATGGACTAATATGTACTTAAGGCTAAGGCCCCACGTTGCAGAAACACAGCTTTTTTTCTTGCACATTTTGTTGCATTTTTTTTGAGCCAAAGCCAGGAGTGGATTGAGCAAAAGGAAGACATATAATAACTTCCTATATCTTTCCCATCCCTTTTGTAGCCAATCTTGGCTTTGGCTCAAAAAAACCACAACAAAATCTGCAACAAAAAAAGCTGTGTTTCCGCAACGTGGGGCCTTACGTTAAGGGGTTAAGGGGACCTCAGAAGGTCAAAAATAATAAAAACAAAAACATACTCACCTGTCCCCTGTGGTCTGGTATCCCAGGCTGCGGTCCAGTCCTGTGACACCCCAGGGCTTTTGCCGATTGCCTCGCCAAACGTGATTGGCCTCAGAAGCTTAAGGAAGGACACAGGGCAAGTGATGTGTGTGAGTGACATCTTGTGGTCCTTACTTAGGTCACAGAGGTTGCTGATTAGCCTCAGCGGTCATTTGTGGCGAGTACTTTAACTAGAACCACCCAAGGGTGGCATAGGACTGGACAGCAGCTTTGAACACCGGAGTGCCAGGGATACGTCAGTATGTTTTTTTTCCACGTTCCCCGGCCTCCATGAAAAAAACTGGATAACTCCTTTAAGGACAGGTCATCAGTATCAGATAGGTCAGGGTAGGACTAGATCAGCTGATTGAACAGGCTGTAATGGCCCCCTAAAATTAGCACTAGCCCATCTACTGTGCAGCTGCCTGGAATGGTACTGTAGATCTCTCATATTCTCGATTCACATTAAAGGGGTTATGTCACAAATAATATTCATCCTCTACCCACAGGATAGAAGATAAGTTGCTAATTGATGGGGGTCTGACTGCTGAGAACCCCACCGATCCTGAGAAGGGGAGGGGTGGTTTCATCCATGTTGTTAATGTGGCCATAGGAAATGGCTGAACCCAGATGTAGCTACCACCCCCCCACCCCCAGCCCACATCAATGCTGTGCTTTGGCTATCTTGGGTGCATCTACTAAAATGAATGGGAGCAGGGGTGTGTTTGCATCCATGGGGGTTTGGCCTTTTATATAACACCCCCCGTTCTCAGTGGCAGTCTCAGTAGTCACACCCTTACTGATCAGCAATTTATTGTATGGATAGAGAAAAATATTATTCATGGCATAAAATCTTAAATGGAAGAGCAGCAATACCCTTTAGGGCCCCACCAATCTGATATTGATGACCTATCCTAAGAAAAAGTAATTTGTATAAAACACCTGCACAACCCATTTGAAGCAGACACAAGTGTAACAACGCTGATGGCCTATCCTTAGGATTAGTATGTCCTGTCGATATGTATCAGCGGGTTGGCAAGTGACATGTAGTTACATAAGTAAACCTAATGCCATAGGGGAGCTGTAATGGGAGGCGTATAAATTGTAACATTTTTCAGAAATAAAAGAGGGGAACTGTAGGATCAGTATATGCTTAGGCCGGGGCCCCACATGGCATAAATGATGCAGCAAAAACTATTGCATTTTTAGAAATCCCAGCATGTCAATTATATCTACGGAAATGCTGACGGTTTCCCTATAGGTATAATGGAAGCAGAAAGGTTTCCTCTGCGGACTATCTGTTGCCGCCATAGTTTTTCCTGCAGCACTTTTTTGCTGCGACCTGCTACGTGGGGCCTTAGCCGTAATGAAATATGCAAGGTGCCACTGACCTTAATATACATGCCCTATCAATTCAAGAATCATACGCAATCATTTTATAGATTGGAACCTAATATTATATATGACAAAAGATCATTTTGTTTTCACGGTCGAGTAAGTTTAAATGAACAGACCCAAGTCCTAGACACACAGACATTCTGTGTATTATCCTGTAGTTGTGCTGCTGGTTCATTATTTTATGCCGCCATATGTTGGCATATGTTGCCATTAGTGAACTTTAGTTATGCGGCGGTTATTCACAGTCTTTGCACACATTATGAATTCATATTGCGGATGTTACATTGCTATGCAGTATTACGCAGATTATTGTAATATAAATTTCCCATCATGTCACTCACAGGACACGGTAATCATCAGAGCCATCCAAATGTTTGTCGGCTTGTTTGTAATTGCACAGCGGCCTGCCAAAGCTTTTTTTTGTTACTGCCCTGCTATGTGATGTTAAATAGTTTGGTGTCACTGCTAGGGATAGTGCGATCCTAGGCGGATAATCCCGTACGGTAGGAGGTCGGAGGTGAGAAGGTGAATATTTGATCCCTATCATTTGATCTGCTCCTAATTAGACCTTCAAAGGCGAGAGAAAATAAACTGTCTTTATTTTGGGCTAGGGAGGAGGTTGGATTGTTAGGGAGATTGGAGATATGGAAATCCCAGCTACCTGTAGAGGGATACAGGGTGAAAGGGTGAACATGGGCAGGCTAATGTGGGACACGTCCCCTCTTTTTAGCTCCAGGCAACAATTAGACAAATTAAAAGGGTCTGTCCCATTGACTCATCAAAGTAAATACCACATCAAGAAATTAGGGTCATTTTCTGGGTGCCCATACACATTAGATAATTACGTGTAAGGGAACAGCCTGGCCACCATATTTTGACAAGCCTGACCTTTTGTTCCACCAAAGCACTGGTAGAGATGTCTGACATTGTCTTACCCACATCTCCCTATTCAAATAAAAATGCAGTTGTACGAGGTCACCTGTTACAGATCCCATATGGTATTCCTGGACTTAAGAAAGGAAAACCAAGCTACTTATGCGGCTTTGTGTCCCTTGCCAGCCCACTGATACTTACCTACCATACATACTAGTTCTAGGATAGAACATCAGTATCCTGATCCCAGAAAAAAGTTGAGCGTTATTACAGTTGTGTCTATTTTAAAGGGGTTTTGCGGTAGTTGGTTGTTACAATTGTGTCTAGTTTAAGCCTCAACCTTAGACTAGCCTTACCCTTGGTTCACATCTGCATTCGGTAATCCATTCGGGGAGTCCGCATGGGGAACCCCTGAACGGACTACCAAACACATTTGCATTGCGACTATAATGGGGTCCGTGTGCTTGCCGGGAGATCTCCGCACGGAACATGCGGACATGAAAGTAGATTGTGAAGTACTTTCCTGTCCGCATGTTCCCTGCGGAGATCTCGCGGCAAGCACACGGACCCCATTATAGTGTATGGGGTCCGTGTACTTTCACTGGCACACCGCTTGCCAGTGCGTTTGGTATTCCGTTTGGGAGGGTCCCCATGCGGACTCCTCTGAATGGAATACCAATGCAAATGTGAACAAGGCCTTACTTGGATAGCGCCAGCAGCGCTTTACTGACATTGTGAATCACTGTCTCATGTAGAACTCACAATCTACATTCCCTATTAGGATGTCTTTGGAGTGTGGGAGGAAACCGGAGTACTAGGAGGAAACTCACGGGAACATGGGGAAAACATACAAATACCACACAGAGGTTGTCCTTGGCTGGATTCGAACCCAGGACTCCAGGGGAAAAGGGTACATATTAAGCTTTTTTTTTTAAAAAAAAAATGATTTAAATGGATGGAAATCCCCTTTAATTTATCTAGTTTTTGCTTTGTAAAGTGTTTTTTTTTTTTTTTTTTTATTAAATCTAACGTGAGTCCCAATGTGATATACATAGTCCATATCCTTACATTATACTTATGGTTCCATGTACCATTGAGTCTCATAAAGTGGATGGCATAGTTGCCAACAATCCAGAAAATGCCAGGATAGATCCAAACTTTCTGTAAAAATTCTGTCAAATTTGACAGCTCAAAAAAGAGGAAGCCTTGTTAAACCCTGCCCAAAAGTGAGTATTTCTGGGTAGGTCGAGTGAGGTCCCAAAGGTTGGTACTTAAATGCTCTGATTTTTGCAAAGGAAAAGTTAGTATCTATGGGATGGTCTATGGCAGGAATGGGCAACCTTCCCCACTCCTGTAAGACTACAACTCCCAGCATGCATACTCGCTCTGCTGTTCTTGGAACTCCCATGGAAGTGAATGGAGCATGATGGGAGTTGTAGTTTCATAACAGCTGAAGGTTGCTGATCCGGGGTCTTTAGTATGTGGCCTTAAAACTCCAAATGTCTATGCAGATAAATTGCAGGGGTAGTAGGGCCATCCCAACTGTTAGTGGGGGCATTCTACTGGCACCGTCAAAGGCAATTTTCCCGCTGGCATTGGGCGCTACTTTGATGACTCTATTAGTGAGTAGCACTATAATGACACCATTAAGTAAAACAAACATAAAGCAAGACACTGTGATAAGTGTGCAGCAATAACCATGCACATTAATCGTACAGACTGGTGCCTTGTAGTTTCATTAAAATACTTTTACTGTGGTGGATATTCTGATGCTGAATAGTAGAGAGATAAATATATAGATATACAGATGCATAAACCTTACAAGACCTTGACTTTATTACATCTATTGTGTTGCATTAGAATTAAGGGAATGTATTTGCTGCCACCAGTGGAGAAAATTGGTATTGCACAGAGCTAAAATATGAAAGTGAAGGAGGCATTAGATCAAACTTATAACGTATTACTGGCCCTGCTAAAAAACCACTGGGTGTAATTGGGATTTACTTAGATTAAGGGATATTTTACGTGATCTGAGGGCAATCTCTTAAGCATACCTTTCTATTCACATAGGTTACATTATCTGTACAGAGTCATTCTTCCATTTCTAACAATGGCCATGTATTTGACCCCCATATCGCTTTCCTTGCCTCTTTGGGGTCTTCCAGTACTGAGCAGATTGGCGCTGTATTATACTCATGTCTGAATGCTGTTTATTCTATTCATCTCATTATACAATGCACATTTATATAGGCCGGCTTCTCCGTCTTTCACATGATTTGCAATTCCCATTTATTTTGGTATATTTCATTCTGCTCTGCCGGTCAATCACCCGACTAGAACTTGTTATATTGTGTTCTGTCTGGAAGGTCTTTTATACAGAAATGCATTAGAGACTCAGGTTAGAGACTGTCAGGGAAAATACTTCTAGGTCTTCTTGAGACGGTTTGCTTTTCTGCTTCACTTCTGAGCTAAGAGTCGGCCATTGTTATACATTATACAATCCTTGTGTCATACAATATCTGCTCCTTCACATTCCTTGTGTGTTTCCGCTCTTGTATTTTAGATAAAGTTTTTCTCCCCGACCAAAAAGTTGGATATCTGTCTGCAGTTTACAGGACTTCTAAGTCTGCATTCACATCTCCTCCAAATCTCTTGTTGTGGATACCTGCAGAGAGTTTCTAGAGAAAAAGCATTTGTCAGTTCATTTTGCCTAGGGAATTGAAGCAATTGTTAGCGCAATGCACTTTGGGTCACCTACCTAATTGAAGGCTGAAAGTCTCTTATCAGATTCATTTACATATCCGGCTAATGATCGCCTCTTAATTGAGCAAACAAAACAGAACAATGTTTACATGGGATTCTGAAAAATGACAGCAAATTGGAGCCCATTGTCTTCACAGCAGCTCTCTAGTAATAGGTCATCAGTGCAGAAATTTAGGATGAACTCCTAATATAACTCACACATAGGGTAGAGACACTTAAATGGGGTTTTCCAGGATTTAAAGGGTTTTTTTTTTTGGATTGGAGGCTGTTTTTATGAAATTGTTGATCTAGCCACAGGATAGGTTATAAGTATCACAATGGTGGAATCCAGCACTCGGACCTTGCATTGGTCCAATGTCCAATAAGTCGCGGCATCATTACCTATACAGGGGCACAGCCAGAAGCAGAAGGTCCTGACACTGTATAGCGGCTGTTCCAGAGTACGGCAGCTCTGTTCCTATTCACTTGAATGAAGGCAATGGTGCAGCACCTCGGCTTGACAAAGCCTCTGCTTCTGTCTCCATCCCCTGCATAGGTTTCAGTGCCAGAGGATGTCTGGCATAGCCAATTGGTGCAGGGTCCAGCTGTCAGACTCTACCAATCTGATATTGATGACCTATCCCGTCAATATTTAAAGAGGTTTTATAGGTTAAAAAAGATAGGTGCCAGACTTCTGATGTCCTTCGGGTATGTTGACATTTCTCTTCATTTTCCGCCGCCGGAATTCTTTGCGCGGGGTAGCCGTGTTGGGATGCCGATGCAGGGCATCAGCATTTCGTTGTGGCATCCCACTTCCGATTCAGCCCAGATGAATGGGCCTAACCAGGAGCGTGTCTCAAGCCGCGGACCCCACATTTGATTCAGCCGTGGAATCCGTGGCAAGATCGAGCAGGATGCTTCTTTATTCCATTTCCTGCTGCAATCTCTGCCTCCCATTGAAAGGAATGGGAGGTGGATTCTGGGAGGAATCTGCTCCATATTCATGGATGAAATCCACGGCAAATTCCTTCGTGTGAATACACCCTTCAGCATCTTATACACAGAGAGTGAAACCTGGAGAATGTAACATCATTTGCAGCTCAGTCCCATTCAAGTCAATAGGATTAAGCTGCAGTACTAACCACAGCCACTACACGCTGTATGGCGCTGTTCTAGGTAAGCAGTGAGGAGGCTGCAACACTCATCCAAATACTTCGCCTATTTAAAGTATAATTCTGCATAACTCCTTTAAGTAGAATAGATATACAGTGAGACCTCTCCTAAACACCATCTCTCTGAGAAGAACACCCCCAGAAGACCACAGTTTAATGCAATTTGGGGTGTCATCTCTAAGAGGTTTCACTGTATGTGGTTTGGCTGAGCGGGGCATATGTGCGGGACGGAAGCTGCTGTCAGAGCAGTGACTTAACTCCCTGAGAACAAATGGATCAAGCAGTTGAAATCCAACTTCCAGATGTAGGGGAGAGCCTGGAGGAAACCATACAGTGGCGTAACTAAAGTCTTGTGGGCCCCGCTCCAATCTTTTGTCCAGGGCCCCCTACCTCATCCCTAGAGCGAATTCTTGATAGTGATGGTTACGGGTGCTAAGGATGCAAATCAACCTTAGTGTGGTTAGGGGTAATCTGTGGGTCTCCTTGGCTTATGGGCCAGATGGAAGCTGCAATCTCAATACTGATGCCAGTGCTTATGGGCCCCGATGTGACTGCACCATCTGCACCCCCTCAAGTTACGCTCCTGACCCCATACATATTATTCAGTCACCTGAACCCATTGCAGCTTCAGCCCACACATCTTTACTGTATATGGCAGTTTAGAATTAAGGGCTGAAGAGTCATTAGAAAGGCCTAAAAGCAGAGCAACCAATCACAATGCAGCTTTAATTTTTTAGGAGCAGAATACAAACTTAAAGCTGTACTGTGATTGGTTGAGGAGACCTCAGACTATAATAATTTACTGCAAATCATGTCGCGACGGCCATTTTAGTTCATTCCAAATTGTTCCATTTTGCTAACAATTTAGAATATGTGGGTTGAATCTGGTTAGTTGCAAACCGATTTGCCCAACATTACTCTCAATAGAGAAACAAGGGAAGGAATAAAGAAGCCGGGATGTTACAGAAAGGAGTCACAATTTGATACCAAAGTATATTGCAAAATGAATGACACAAAAGCTGCCAGAAAGTCAATAACGGCCCCTTTATACCCGGGTTATCATTTGCACTAATATGTCTAGTAATGTGTCTGGCTATCATATGCAGAATACTCTATGGCTCATTTGATATACATATCTTTTGTCGGCCACACATCCATTCCTGTAAATGGGGGATGTGTCCAACAAAAATGCAAACTGTATGAGGACAAAATGTCATGTGATGACCTTACATTTACAGGCACAGTCACAATGGTTGCTCCATGTAAATGTATCTACAAGAGGACTGATGACCTTGTAATATCAGATCGGTGCTTGGTACCGGCCGCCCATAGGCTTGTGTGTAAGCATCCTTAGTCATCTTATTGTTCTCTAATATATGGTGTAAATTTGAACAGGAAATGCACCACGGACAGACAAACAGAGACACAGCTGCCGCGACACAAGTAAAACAACCGTAAGGAGAACAATCATAAAATAAATAGAATTTCTCAGCCGGCCAGGAAACCCCTCCTGTCACAGAAGCCTCACGTCCTATTTACTGTTTACTTCAGTTACTAAGCCCAACTTACTAATCCCCTATTAGAAGACTGGATAGGTTTGCAGGGTCAAATGGTCATAGATAACTACCTGCAATTATAGGGACACCATGACACGCTTCACCTTATGGCTCGGAGCAATTTGTCTTGTTTGCCGACCAATTTTTACATTCATGATTGTTCAGCCTGGTATCAATGGATCATGATTTATGTGTGTCATAGTAATTCATAGAAAAATGCAGAACTAAACTAATAACAAAAAAACCAACATAATATGAAATTTCAACTTTTGTGTAACAATGACGACAGTTGTATTTGTCAATCTAGGTTCACACTAACATTCAGGTTTCCATCCTACTGGTCCACTTGGGGACCTGAAAGATGGAAACCTTATCCGCTTGAAAAACTGTTACACATGGAAACCTGTGATCCCCATAGAGTATAAGGGGGATCTGCCTTATAGCAAAAAGAGTGTAACTAGAATTAAAGGGGAAAAGTGCAAAGTCAGGGATGAGTCCACCACGTAGTTATAGAAAAACTACAGTTATCCCTCGTTCACATCTGCGCTTGGTAATCCGTTCGGGAAGTCCGCATGGGGACCCCCCTGACCGGAATACTAAATGCAATGGCAAGTGGTGTGTGCAGTGAAAGCACACGGACTCCATAGACTATAATGGGGTCCATGTGCTCTCCACGCGGTCTCCACATGGAACATGCGGACAGAAAAGTACTTTGTGATGTACTTTCCTGTCCGCATGATTCGTGCGGACACAGTGCAGATAGCACACAGACCCCATTATAATCTATGAGGTCTGTGTGCTTTCACTGCACACCGCTTGCCAATGCGTCTGGCATTCCGTTCAGGGGGGAGGTCCCCATGCGGACTCCCCAAACAAATTACCAAACGCAGATGTGAATGCGGGGTAAAAGAGTAGCAATGTCGAATGCATGGGCCCTCTGTAATGACTCAAGAAATCCATGTGGAATCTGTGTCTACATGTAACATTGTACTAATAAGATACTATGGGAATCACATGACACATCAGCGCCATGCTTATCTATAAAACGTGTGCACGAAGATTTATATGTCCAGTAAATAAGGGGTGTGTAAGTAATTAATGACAAATGCTACAACTATACACAGACCTGTTATCGGGTCAATTAATGGGAAAAACTTTTACCAAAGGATTGGCAAACAGGCGAAAAAAAAAGCTCATCAGGTGATCGCGTAACTAACATAGAGGCAGCGGAGGCGGCTGCCACAGGGCCCGTGCCATTAGGGGGCCCGGTGACAGCCGCTACCGCTGCGTTTTTTTTTAAAAATAGGCCGTTACGGGCCCTATTTACTTGCTGATCCTGGCGTCGGTTGGGGGGGGGGGGGCATGTCAAAAGTTCGCCACGGGGCCCCGCCATTCCTAGTTACGCCACTGATCTTATATAACATAACAGACGGTAGATTTTTGGCAGTGCTTCAACCTATGTAAACAGGCTGGTGTGCTGCTAACAAAAGGGAACTGTATAGGGGTGTTTCATGTGTTACTCTCCATATAGTAGCAATGATCTCCTGTAAGTAAACAAAGCTAACTTTGCATAAAGGAATACTACAGACAATTATAAAAAAACTTTGTATTTATCTTAGCAGACAGAAATACATGATTCTACTCTTATGAGAGCTCCTCTACTCCCCCTCCTCTGCTAAAAGGACTTTCACTGTGAAAATCACTGCTCCATGTGTCTCCAGATAGACATCAAGTGACAGGACTTAGAAGACTCATCTCTATAGAAGTCTATGGATAGGGGAGGGGAATGAGTGAGCATGAAATGGAGGCTCAGGCTATATTCACATGACTGTGTGCATGTAGTCGGTCCATGATTGAACCACATGGGCGGCTCATGGATGACATCCGTGTGCTGCTGCTGCTCAATTCACTATTCTCACTGAGACTGGCTACGAATGTTCTGGTTCAAAACTGGAATCCAAAGGCAATGGAGTTGGGGGAACCTCAGAAGCTCACGACCAAACTCTCTTATGCCAGAAATTGTTTCCTTTTATAGGATAGGCCTCTACTATAAGCAGTACACGTCACTGATGTGAAGACCTGTACAGATCTGGTCATGTGACCACAGGTCCTGCACACATAAAGTTCTTATCATTGTCATTACCGCGGCAGAGCCCCTTCAATGAAATATTGCATTACCGTGCAAACAGTGATCACTATATACTGTCATGGGGAAAACAGAGTACACTCTGAATGCTATAGTTTTATAGCCGTAATAAGTAAAATCTGGTACTTAGAAGGTCTTAAATCTAGGTAAATACAACTTAAAATGAACAGCACCCAAGCAATTACTCAATTACACCATGCAATTATATACTTTACAGAACTTGTGTGGCATGGTAGACAGGAGAAAGAGACAGAGGAGACAAAATAAAGATGTTTGGCCGTAAGGCACGGTGCCAAGGGGGAGACCAAAGACAGCATTTAAGGTGGGTTCAGGCCACACCTTACACTTCAACAATTAGAAAGTTTTTAAGAAGACCATAAACAATAGATGAAAGTTTTCTTTATCTGCACTTTTCTGTTGGGGTCATCCCAAATGTCCTTTGATGACTGACGTCAGGGGAAAAAAGAAGGATCGGGCATGCTGGATTTCAATATGCCTGATCCTTTGTTCCACTGGAAGGAGATTGGTTGCCATAATGGTCTAACAGCTTCTTAGTCTGCTCTCCCCGCTGGGCACGCAAGTTGGCATTTCTAAGAAAAATCGGTCTGGCGTATGCCCAGCTTTAGATGTGAAGTAGCTCAAAAAAACCTCCTTTGACTTCCGTTTAATAAGTGTTTTAACCAGTTTCTCAAGAACATGCCACTTTCCAGTGATATCCTTCTATTAGTTGCAATGGTACTTTCAGTACTTAAAGCTGAAATTGTTAAGACTTCTCGCTGAAACCAAGATTCATCAAATCAGGCAAAGATCTTTGAGTGGCTGATGCTTCTACCCCTGCCACAACCTTACTTTCTAATTTTTCTTCGGAAAGGGATGGTTTGCTGTTAGATTGTCAGTTTCCATACTCCGGCTGTGTCAATGTGCAGCCATGTGTGCATTCTTTTATAGGGCTTGTGCTGCGTTCTGCAGCCTGTCACTGACTAACTACACACCATATTAGCCGATCTGCAAAATTTGTTTTAGTTATATTTCATCTAATCCAGAATTTATGAAACCGCTATTCAGATTTATTAATTTATACATGACAAAAATGGGGACATTATGTGAGACGTATTGGATAGCGGGATAGAAAGGCGTTTCCTGGTTTATTGATTTAATCTTACTAAACGGGGCACGTCTGGTATATTTCAGATACACATAAGTATATAAGTGGCTCTATAAACCTCCTCACTGTATTGCCATTAAACAACTTGTGAGCGTATTTCAATGTATAAATCAGAAAAATACAGCCTGGTAACGTTCACAAGCTGCGATAGAAAACGATAACTTCTGTTTTATGACATTTCCATAACAATTGAAGAAGAAAGTCGGAAATTTACCAAAACGCGTGAGCCTGTTTCGTTTTATTCTGTGCATTTTTGGATCTGTCTTTTTTTTCACCTATTTGTATGACTTTTATACAACAAGACTCATCAGTTTGCCTTATTGTTGGGAAAGTGAGCAGTGATGTCCCAATTTATTCCTGTGAGATGTGAATTTGTGCAGGATTTATTGCACGTTTTGCGTCTTTTAGTAACTTAGGCACATAGAAATATAACTCAGAAAGAAGAATACAGAAAGAAGAAAAAAGATGCAAGTAAGAATTCCCCATGAGACTTCACTAATATCATTGAACATTGGTAGCGATTAGAGATGAGCGAACACTGTTCGGATCAGCTGATCCGAACAGCACGCTCCCATAGAAATGAATGGAAGCACCTGTGACGCTGACTTTGCCGGCGTCCGGCCGGCGTCACAGGTGCTTCCATTCATTTCTATGGGAGCGTGCTGTTCGCATCGGCTGATCCGAACAGTGTTCGCTCATCTCTAGTAGCGATATAACAGTTTGGTATGAAGTGTTGATGCCCATTGTTCCCTCATCTGTTCCATGGCTGTTAATAACCTCATTATGGCTTCAGCACATTTTACATTTCTCTCTGAGACAGCAGGAATGGACAATACAGAACAGTTTGCCCCCTCCGACACCCATTATTACTACTACTGGTTTATTTTCATGTAATTCTGCCAATTGTAAGTGTACAATAGCAAACACGTAGCTAAGGAAAGGCCACATGTACAGGTGATATGGGACACTGGACTGCAAATCCAGATTATGATGCAGCTAAAAAAGCACCTTTAGAGAAGTTTTTCATAGAAAACAACATTTTTAAATAAAGTACGTTATATTTTGGTCCAAAATCGCACGCTCTATTAAATGAGACTTAATTGTCCAAAATGTAGTTGACCTTTTAATGCAGTTGTTCAAGTTAGACACTTCATGCTTGTTAGTATATTTTGACAATAAATTGATTATTATTAGTTCCCATACCTGTCAGAAAGTGTTTAATTTTCTCACAGTGCCACCACAGGACAAATGAGGCATTACACAGTGTCTGTTCTAAAAAGGATTTGTCTGTGAAGGACTGAACAGGTCCTCCAGAGAAAGTGACACTCATGTAACTACTAAACTAGACAATCCCTTTAAAGGAAATAAATAACCTAAATTTTTGCTGGAAAGGATTATTGAGGACAGCCATCTTGTTGGAGTTGCTTCTCTGCTGGTAATGGCAATTCACAGATTTGCTTTGCAGCAGGCATATGGTCATGGAAAGCTGGTGTCTGGAAAGAACCCATTGACTTTTTGGGGAGAGCTGACCATCTAATATGTATGTAAGTACAGTCGCTCAGTGGTTAGCACTGCAGATTTGCATCACTGGTGTCCTGGGTTCGAATCCTGCCAAGGACAACATCTACAAGGAGTTTGTATGTTCTCCCTATGTTTGTGTGGGTTTCCTCCCACAGTCCAAAGACATCCTGAGGGAATGTAGATTATGTGCCCTATATGGGATAGTGACTGCCAATGTCTTTAAAGTGTGGAATATGATGGTGCTATATAAGTAACCATAATAAATAAATCATATATGTGGATCTGCTAACTATTTCTTGATAGTATGGGTTTGGTTGCCAGCAAGCATCACCTATTGTTAATACTGGATCCTTTATTATCTGCCTTCAGTTTGTGTAGGGATTTTACCTTTTTACTGTATTCCTGTTTGTGATGAGAATGAAATGACTGCTTAGAAGTGATCTCTACAGAACAGGAAGATTCTGGTTATTCCGAGGTAAAGTGGCCAGTGTGAAAACTGCAAGATTGTACGATTCATTTTAATTTTACAAAAATAGAAAAGTGTTAAAAATATGTAAAAAATAAGAACTTGATGAAAACAATAGGTTATTTTTTTATACATATTAGTTTTTTTTATTTTTTTGAATGATAAATTTTAGCACCATTTATATTACACAATTTTTATTCATCCACAGAACCTCCACCAGCCCTGAGAGTGTGTTGGTCATGAATAGAGATGAGCGAACGGCGTTCGATCGAATTGATATTCTATCGAATATCAGGCCGTGCGTGGGGTACATGGTGTTGGCATCATTTCCTGGGGTGTCTTAGTGGACTTGGTGACTCTCCTGAGTTGAATGGTGGGATCCCCTGTAGCGAAGCATTTTCCCCCATAGACTATAATGGGTTAGATATTCGTTCGAGTAGTCGAATATTTAGATGCTATTCGTAACGAATATCGAATCTCGAACATTTCACTGTTTGCTCATCTCTAGTCATGAATAAATAGTTGTCATCTATGGTGGTAAAACTCAGAAGTAGACCGAAATGTTTGAAACTTTTGGACAAGTTACGTCTCTGCTATTTTACACTACAAATGTCCTCTGGTTTCCATTTTTGTTCTTTGACTCCCGTTTCCAATTGTGTATACGGAGTATTTGAAGATCTGAGGATCTGCTGCCTGCCAAGGATCGTTGTGACATATTCAGATCTTGTCATCTGCGTGATATATATGTTCCCTGATACATTTATTTGGAGCATGGGCCTTGCCACGATTTTATTTATAAAGTAAAGCATTTCTTTTGGGTATTGAAAAAATTCCCCCCCAAACACACTAAACACTACATTTATGCAACAAACCTCTCCAAAATCATCACTTCTTCCCTTATTTAGATTGCATTTTATAATGATAATTTTTTCATGACCCTTCCTCCCCAGTCTGTTGACTTATCTTTTGAGACAACCATTCCCCACAATACAAATTTTGATTGTAATTATGGTGGTCGTCTCAAAGAGGGTTCATTATATGTAATTATATGTCTGTAATACACTACTGTATATTATATAACAGTTCAAGCTACAGTGATGTGAAAAAGTTTTAGGCGTGTGTGACAGAAATAGAAGTAATATTTTCTGGGCAAAAAATGGGATTCCAGAAACTACAGAAATTTCAAAGGAGGCTAGGGGAGGTAAATTAAAATCATACTCAACTGTCCCTGGCGCCTAATGTCCTCACCTCACGTGAATGCCGAGGCTACAGGAAAGTATGATTGGCCATGTGTGGTTCAGGACTTTATGGCATGCACTTCAATGGTGCCGGACACTGGAGTGCAGGTCACAGTATGAGTATAATTTTTTCTGTCATATTGCACCTTCTCCGAGTTTTCTGAAATTCCTGGATGACTCCTTAATTTGAATGAAAAAAGAGCAATCTAAATCCCATCCATATTTGGTGTGACTGCCCCTTAGAGGAGGAGTCCTGGAAGTGATGATCCGGCCCCTGCAGAGCCCTGATCTCGACATTATCCAGTCTGCCTGGGATGACATGAAGAGACAGAAGGATTGGAGCAAGTCTACATCCACAGAAGATCTGTGCTTCGTTCTCCAAGATGGCGGGAACAACCTCCTTGCCGAGTTCCTTCTAAATCATCTGCAAGTGTAGTTAGAAGAATTCATGGAAGGCAGAGGTCACACCAAATATTGATTGGATTTAGATTTCTCTTTTTTTCATTCACTTCATTTTCTTAATTGACAAAAATAAACTATTAACCCTTCTATGTTTGATACTTTTTTTTTTCTACATTTACCTCAAACTTTTGCACATCGCTGTATGTTCTGTACGATTACTGTAGTTCTATATAATTATATTTTGTGCCGTATTGTTTGCTACCATCCTGTTCACAGTCCAATAACTGCATTACAGAAGCATTGTATACATCTACATCAGTGTCACACTATGTCACAGATTCTGGTCACAAATCCCCATCAGTCAGGTCTATGATACCATAATGCGATCATATTTATAGCTTGTAAATATGGCTTTGTATGGTTTTATAGCAGGAGTCTAGCAGCCTGAGCCGGTCCTATAGCCTGTATCCGGTGTCACTCTGTATGATTCCATACACATCTGCAGCACAATATGTCAATGCATTTCTGTTTTACACAGTCACTTGCTATCGCCATAAACTATGATCCACCCCATGTCTGACAGTTTGTCATTGAGTAACAATGAGCCAGTGAGTATGTAAGTGTTGTGCAGCGTCTCGGTTTATCTACATGACAGTGTCTGCTTGTGTCAATGTGCTCTTTTCTATATCTGCCAGTCTGAATGTGTCACATGCAGATCCCTGTTATGACAGACTGTCAGCATCTGCCTGCATGGGGACAACTATATGTATGACAGTGGGTGTCTGTATCTGCGGGTCAGTGACAGTAAGTCACTGTATATCTCTGTGTATGGAGCTGATAGAGGTTTGTATTCTTCACTTACAATGTTATAAGCGTGTCTTTTGTTGCCGTGGACGTTGGACGTTCTTTTGTCGTTGCATTTCTGTGTTATTTAACTCTTAAACCGCTGTGCTGATTTTTAACGCAACGCAATCCTTTACATTGTATTTATTCTGCTAGTCTATCCATTGAATATTTCCCAGGTTTATGTTGCTCCTTGCATTGTTATAGGACATGATGTGCTACGTAGATTTTTTTGTTCACGCGACTACTAATAATGTAGAACTATTTCATGCATAGGACTTAGATTTGCAGAACGTTGTATTATTTGTATCACAGAACAAGTTCACATATTATCCGCTCTCTCTCCATAGGGAAGCTGACATATCCTGTAAAGGGAGACTTTGGACCAACTAATAGGGCCAAGCCGTTACACAATGTCCTTTTTTTTTTTTTTTTTTTTTCCAGACAGAGTCGCAGCTCAGTCAGGTCACAGGGACAGAGTCTTATTACAGTCAGCGGTGCCCGTCCTGCAATTCAGACATTAAAGTGCAGTATTTTTCAATTAGAGCTGACGAATTCAATCAAAATTCCATAGATTAGGATGAAATGAGGCATGGGTCATTTACACGGGATTTAATTGCAGGGCTATTAGACAAATAGTATATCTGCCACTCTCACATGATCTATCATTTCAAACATCAATATCTGAGGCGCATCTAGCCTAATATCACCTCCCTCTGATCACCCCAGACCTCCCCCCTCCCCGCTCAGCTGTGCTGCTCTTTTGATGAGGACCGGATTCATTTAAACCAGTGGGTGTCAAAGATTAATGTGAGGTGGGGTGGGGTGTGTTTCCGAGTGTACAGCACTCGCTACTTGTTTTTCGGTATTGCGTTGTGTTAAGGTAGATGGAAAAATGATCATCATCTAAGTCAACATTCAGCATTGGAACACGCCATACATGCACGAGTATTGTCACCGTAGACCAAAGACTATTATGTCTTAAGATTCATTGGCCCATATTCCGAAAATCGTCTAGTAAGGTGCAATCAAGGTATAACTTTGAACTATGAGAAAGAACATTGGTAAATGTAAGACAATGTATCAAAATATAATGCAGTTCATTATAGTTACATCAAATATTCCTCCAATCCACCTGAAGAGAACTATATCCAAACTAGAGTGACCAAGGCGCACAGTCTAGAGTCTGTCCCTAAGGAACAAGTATCTCATGCTGGGCATTAAGGGGTAAATTGGTAAATTGTGTGTTTTATTAGCGCAAGGGCATCTGAGACTCTGTTAATGAGAGGATGGAGGTATTTTCTATATATCTTATGTTTTGTGTGAAGGTAATGGGGTACTCATGTCTATTTATATTGTACTAGCACAAGAGGTGTAAAATCTATTCCTCTAATGAAGGATCTCAAATCTTCTCCTATGGCGGGATTAAGAGTCTTGGATCTAATGGCAGTCTGTACGAATGAGGGGTCCAGGATCTGTAATGAGAAATTGAGGGGTCTTGTATCTGTTCTTATAACTAGAAGGGGGGGGGGGGGGGTTGTCAGCTTTAATGTTCTGATAAAACAAACCACACATCATTTACTCAAGCGAGGGTCTCTCTATTCTGGGTAGAAAGTGTGAGTTTGAGACATTTCAGGGAGATTCATTATAGAGGGAGGGGGGAGGGGGGGCTCTCTCCTCCCCAGTAACGTACTGGACGTGTTTTCATTGCTGCCTGTGCTGCCTCAGTAATTTAATTGGAAGTAAATGTGCAAGATAGTGGATGTCATTGAGGAGAGTCCATGCCTCACTTGCCAGGAATCTCATTGTGTTAACCAGGAACCCACTGTGCTCCTTTTAGAAGCTCTAATCACATTTTTATGTGGTTCTGTATTACCGGTTAATGGGTCTGCCCCCCACCCCCCCCCTCACCGCTCGCTGATACACAGTAATTGTTTCAAGACAATCACAAAAGGCAGATTGCATTGGAGAAAAAAAACAAGAAAAGAACAATTATTCTTTCTAAATGTTGTTCTAACTCTAAAACTTCATCAGTGAAAGTAGAAGACACATTCTTCTAAAAGTGTGACTGCTAATATCTATCTATCTATCTATCTATCTATCTATCTATCTATCTATCTATCTATCTATCTATCTCCCTATCTATCTATCTATCTATCTATCTATCTATCTATCTATCTATCTATCTATCTATCTATCTATCTATCTCCCTATCTATCTATCTATCTATCTATCTATCTATCTATCTATCTATCTATCTATCTATCTATCTATCTATCTCCCTATCTATCTATCTATCTATCTATCTATCTATCTATCTATCTATCTATCTATCTATCTATCTATCTATCTCCCTATCTATCTATCTATCTATCTATCTATCTATCTATCTATCTATCTATCTATCTATCTCCCTATCTATCTATCTATCTATCTATCTATCTATCTATCTATCTATCTATCTATCTATCTCCCTATCTATCTATCTATCTATCTATCTATCTATCTATCTATCTATCATCTATCTATCTATCTATCTATCTATCTATCTATCTATCTATCTATCTATCGAAGTTGAATATGTCTAATGCATAGGATATAATTAAATTATATATACACATATTTTTTTAAAAAATATAGCCATGTATAACGTATATACCTTTTATAAAAAAAACCCTAAAGATATGCAAATGTGTCCCCCTGTAACGTGTGATTGCGCTCCTTACTGCGTGTCCTACTGGAGTGCTGGATAAGGCTGGAAGTTTCAATCAATATCTAAGGCTGATTTTTTATGATTTAATCAAGTACAGGAGCCTGTGCAGAATATAACAGCTATTTAATTCCAGATAATTACAGTACACAGATTGTACATCGGGACTGGATAAATCACAATGATCGAATCAATAAAGATCATCAGCCTATCGATACAGTGACATCACAGGGCTTATGCTGAACGAGCAAAGGCTACGGTAGTGTATAGTCTGGACATGTATATAGAAATACACTTCTAAAATATGAAAAAAGAAACTGATGGTGAAGCATGTACAGGATTTAGGGATAAGCGGTGGCACGGAAATGTAGTCCAGGAATGGTAGACCGCATTCAAAACTTATATACGTTACACTGAATATCTGCACTATGAAATCTAAGCCCAGATACATTGCCGCAAAAATCTAATGGGAATCTATGTGGATAAAAAATAAATTAGAAATTAAAAATAGATTCAATAATAATCGAAAGCACGCCTTAGTTATGATTTTTTTTTTAAAGAAATTTCTAGATTATCCATATATGTGTATTTTGGTGGATCCCTCTGCAGATTCTCCATTCACTAAGGTTATAGTGCCCAAAAGTATTGTCACTCGTCTTTTCAGAAACTGAGCCTATAAATCTGCGTTGTTACACTGTTAAATGTGGTTTTGGACAGTATTGTACACCAGTCTTGACTAGGGTTGAGCGATTGGGATCGAGATCGAGCAAATTTCATGATCGCGATCGGCTGGAAAATTATCGAAAATTGGATTTTAAAAACGATCCTGAAATCTTAAGATCGGCTCAACCCTAGTCTTGACGTCGCCTGCGTCAGCGGACGATGCACTTAATTCATGATTTGGTGCATGTTTCTTGGTGGAAATCTTGACCAGCTCATAGAGTTCTATCCCCATTGACACCACAAAATCGTATCCATGCTCTTTGTGAAAAGTGGCGAGGCCGGAGCAAAAACACCACTTACAACTAAAGTAGTATTAAAAAATTGCAAGCCAGAGGTCATTGCCTTAAAAGGGTGTAATATAATAATGAATCCCCCCACAATATAGTTTTTGATGAAGTCCTTCCTTATGTTTCCCATTCCTATTAAATCCATCCCTGGCCTGGCTCAAAAAACGGTAGCATATGAAAACACCCAACACGGGTTGTCTAAGGTTTACCACTCGGACCCCTACCACATCCTGCCTGCACCACCCTGTTCAGTGAAAGTTGATCCTCCCACTATGACATCACACGTCCTAACCATCCCAGTATTGTAATGTGCTCTGTAACATGGTGGGGATCTATGAATGTGATTGGGAAGGTGGTAAATCCTTTGTGTATCCAGTGCAAGGGCTTCCCTTAAAAAATTGGGGAAACCCTTGTAAAGTTGGGTCCGCATGGGACATACTCCACACAGAAGTAAAGAGTAAACATTGGTGATAAAATGGTTAATAATATTTCTTTATTAGTATACCAACTTATTATCAAGAGGGGTCTGGTCAACATGAGAAGTGTATTTAGGACAATCTACATCTATGTGCGGTTCTATAAGATTATTTGCCTGGACTGCTGTATATCGGATTTAGGCTATTAATGCTTGTTAACAATGTGCCATGAATACTAAATGTTTGGCAACCAGAGATGATGGAATTGATTCACCCGGTTCCGTATTTGCAATAAGTCAGGCGCTGCTTATCTCTGGGAAAACAAAGGAAAGGACATTAAAGATCCATTAGCCATTAGATGGTTGGTAAATTCTGCGAAAATCATCAGGATCTGCACACACACAAAAAAAAATATCATGTCTAGCACTGGCTTCAGGCCAGTTTTAATGTTATATTGTTTGGGGCACATTTTTTTCTGCAAAAATTACCATCATATTCTATAGTGAGATGTGGCTATAATGGTTTACTAGGAGTTGTAACCCTACAACAGCTGGAGAGCCACATGATGGAGACCATGGGAAAATAAGAATATATATATATATATATATATATATATATATATATATATATATATATAATATCTTTAAATATATTCCCTAAGCACAGAGCTGTATATGTGTCTATTAAATGTATATGGTTTATTGATCTAGATGCACTATATGAGCAAGATACTGCACAAGACAAAACCCATGCAAATACTGTATATATGCATTTGCATATGCGTCTATCTATCTATCTATCTATCTATCTATCTATCTATCTATCTATCTATCTATAATTATATCCATATTTTGCTCAGTGAGACCAGTTGTAACAGAATATAATGTAATGTAGACGTTCCTAGGGCCACATAGCAATTTTTTTCACAACCACACAACGTCACAATGTAAGTAGCTAAGTGTTATGGTCGCCCCTCTCTTCTATTATTTGCAATGGTGCAGGGTGACGCAGTGATCTTTGGTCATGCAATGGGCATCTAAAATCGCGGTATAACTCCAGCATAATTCTGACACCAGATTTTTGCATCTGATTTCAATACTTGTATAGAGTATTGAATACTTGTAGACATGTTGTCTTTTGCTCTAGTTATTATAGTACACGGCTATATTAAATCAATAACTTTCTGTTAAATAGGTAGAAAATGAGACATAGTAATGTGGCGTAGAGGAAGACCAATGACACTATGGTACATGGTGGTAGGTACTGATTTAATGTAAGCGTCCACTCTTGAATAACAATTGTACACCAAGGGTCAATGGACAATAAGTTGAACTTTTGCTATGTGTTTGTAGCAGTCGTAATTTTTCTGTTACAGCACCTGCTATATATATATATATATATATATATATATATATATATATATATATATACTTTTTTGGCTTCTTATAGTCACCACTAGATGGAGCATGATGTGAACTTGTCAGTGGATTTGTGTAGTCCTGTTTAAGAGTATTGTATGATAAAGGGAGAGAAGATGAACTCTGTGATTTATAGGTTTACATGTGGAATAGGATTTCTGGGTGAAGAGGAGAATAATTCCAGTAACATAAACTTTTGCTTACACTGCCCATGTAGGATGACTAATATCATGTCTGCTCTATATACACTGATACAGAGAGAGCTGTCAATCACTGTATGTGGGCGGGGTGATCAGGACTGTGACTGTGTGTGTAGGGGGTTATCAGGACTCTCTCTGTTTGTGAAAAAAACACAAATAGCACCGCGCTGTACCTAGCGCATTATCTCTTAGATATCAGAATTTCACCAATAACGAAGTAATGGAAATCACCTTATGATAGATGTTAGATTACCAAACACATATCACTTTGGGGGTTTCTTTTAAAAGTAGCAGAAATCACCAAACAAGAGCTCAATCAAAAAGGACCAGTCATCCCAGTATGAATACACAAGATAGACAATAAAACAATGGATCCACGCTTACCCTCCCAACGATTTTGTCACTTTGTTTGTGATATTGAAGGACGAAAACGGACACTTGAAAAAGGGACAGATAGTGTCCCGAAACGCGTTGTGTGTAGTCTATTTGAAAGCTGAATAAAAATCGTTGGGAGGGTAAGCGCGGATGACTGGTCCTTCTCTCTGTTTGTGGGCAGGATTATCAGGACTCTCTTTGTTTGTGGGTGTGGTTATCAGGACTCTCACTGTGTGGGCGGGGTTATTGGGACTCTCACTGTGTGTGGGTGTGGTTATCTGGACTCTGTGTGTGCACAGGGTTATCAGGACTCTCACTGTGTGTGTGTGGGGTTTATCAGGACTCTTACTAGCTCACCTAGGAGCCCTGTCAGAATTTCTATTATTTTTTCAGCTTTCTTGTATAGCACCATCATATTATGCAGCACTTTACAGACACTATCAGTCACTGTTTACATTCCCTATTAATTTGCCTTTGGAGAATGGGAGGAAACCAGAATACCCGGATGCAACCTACACAAACACGAGGAGAACATACAAACTCCTTGCAAGTGTCGTCCTTGGTTGGATTTGAACCTACTGTCCTCAGAAACCTTCCTCCAGACCCTATAAACCTATCACATAGCTTAGATTCTTTCTTTATACATTATATCATTCTTTTTTCCAGTGGGGCTTGCAATCTAATTTGGTTATAGCAGATAGAGATTAGGAAGAATTACTTAAGCTTTTTAACCCTTTTATGCTGAAGCCCCACATTGCAAAAACATTGCATTTTACACTATCTGCAAACACGTCCACGTTTTTGAAAATCACGACATGTCGGTTATACCAGCGGAAATGCTGGCGTTTTCCCTATAAGTTTTATAAAGAAAATCCACTGAGAAAAACTTGGCAAAAACACTATTAAAAAGTCTGCAGAGAAAAATGTCACGCGCCTCTGCTCCATTTTTTAGCTACGCTGGCCCTTTTAGTCTTCCTTCACACCTACTTGGGGTATGTTTTTAAGTCTTGACGAAGAAGCAATGATTTTCTCACGCATCTTTGAGTACCTGTTCTTTTATTGATACATTTTGCATTGGTTTTTTAATTTTTTTTTTCTAAAGAAAAAGTCCCGTAAAAAAAATTCTATAGGAAAACAGCTGAAAATAAATGCCATTAAAACACGCAGTTGTTACGAAAAAAGGCCATTGATTCCAAAAAAGCACCAAAATGTAAGAAAATGCTATTTGTGGTGCATGTGAAACACAGCATTGACGGCAAGCTTATATCTGGCTGCAGCGTTTTACAAAAAAAAACAGAAAAAGTGCATCCAAAATGTGTCTGAGCAGCTCAGGATTCAGACATGAAGTGGTTACTGTCTGTAGCGGAGTGTAGACTTGTATGTAAAACAATCCATCCTGTGCAGAGCCAGAGAAATGCTATATATAGCAGGGAGGTGAGGGGCCTCTAGGCTCTGGTTAATCAATATTTTAATTAGTACAATTCCTGTGTGTGATTAGAGGCTAAACAGTTCTCTATGGAGTTTCTGTTATGCATGCACTGCCATCTGCTGGACAGTTTGGAAAAAAACAGGCATCCTCACCAACGAGAATAATAATTTAACAGACGATTTGGACATTTAATTAACAGATATTAGATTCCTACAGTCTGGTATATTGTTCCTTATCTCCAGGTCATGTTTGTAAAATGTCCACAGTATTTAATAGATCTCACTATTACCACAGGTATTCCCACATGTCTTTGATCATGGCGGGGTTGTTTGGGATGTACTTGAGGACTGGGATTGAGCACTTTTCTAGTGAACCTCATGTGACAGAACTGTACTAATTTTCTCGGAAAAATGTATATCTTATCCATAGTGTATAAATTACAACGCCGTGGGACACTGCTACTTACAAGGAGATAACATACAATGTGCTTGCGTCTTTCAAGGGGCAATTTGCATGATTTTTTCATATTGTGTGGGTTCTAAAAGTACCCTATATGGATTCCTTCAAGTCAAGTGCAACGTTTAAAATCTGGGGGCTACTTTGGTCTGACATTGGGGCGAGAGCAGACATCCTGTATCCATGCAAACATCCTCTTGCTAAGCAGCAGGATCTGTTCTCTAGTGGTTTCTAGTAAGGCTTTAGCTAAATGGAAACTGTTGCATCAATAATCTTCACGTAAATCAATAGTAGAAGAGCAGCTTACACATTTTATAATATGCCATATTAAAGAAAAATGCTTCTTTCTCCACTTACCAGCCACTTCTCTTCCACCCTGCTTCTAGCAATGATCACTCATTCACCATTCACTAAGGTTAAGGGGCTTTGGCATATTCATAGTGACATTACCAGTTCTAGTAGGTGTTTTATCTCACCCCTGTGCTGGATTCACAGATACACTGCTCAGAACTGCTGTATAATGTCCTCCATGCTGCTGCTGCTGTATGTACAAGAATTATAAGGGGATATTGTCACTCCTTAGGGAGAGACCACCATATAGGTGTGTGGAGACTTATTAATCCTTTAGCACTCCACTTTGCAAAGGACCATGGGAAGAATATGCAAATCTGTCTTCCATGATGTAATTAGGAAGTCAGTTGCTGCCTCAGTGTTACAAACCAATAGAGGGCGCTCACTGGAATGTGCAAGCCTGTCTTCCCTGATGTAGTCAGGGAAGACAGGCTTGCACAATCCAGTGAGCGCCCTCTATTGGTTTGCAACACTGAGGCAGCAACTGACTTCCTAATTACATCATGGAAGACAGATTTGCATATTCTTCCCATGGTCCAAGAATTATAAGTGAGCTGGATCTTCTCCCTGTGTGTTATCTTTAAGGGATATCATAGCCATTTGTTTCTGTCAACCCCCGATCAGAACTCGGGGCTTGTGTATTGCAATGTATTATATGGTCTGTTATAGTCTCGCCATGTCTTTGGCCATCTCTGTAGGGGTTCCAATGCCTAGAGCCCCCTTCTTCCAAAACCATTTAAATGCCATGGTTGCGATTAAAGGGTTAAATGACCAGGATCGGCGCTTTCCTGATCCCAGGAGCTAGGAGCTGAGTACAGCTTTAGACAGTGCGGGAGACCCTGCAGTATTTTGACATGACTGATGTGCAAAGCTAATAATCAGGGCCCCGGGGGCACCATCGACAGTATACAGCAACCATATATACACAGTACAGTGAGGGGAAGCACTGCAAAAAGTTTTGTATCCCCAAATAACCCCTGTAATAACAGACTGATGGAGGATTCAAAGCTCTCTCGCTGTAACAGACCTTTTAGAATTCCTTATAAGAAAGATTATATTGGTATATACACTATATGTTCTGTTTGTACAAAATTTGAAGATAGTTTCTGTCCATTTAATTGCATTTTAGGTTAAAAACAGACAGATCTTGTCTCGCGGTTGAAGTCGACTTTCAACTAAAGACATCTGAAAGATACCATTACATAGCATGAAAGTAGGACAGGAGGCCCTAGCTATTCATTGCAGTGCGAACTGTACATAGGACACTGAACTCTACACATACTAGCTAAATTATGGCTCCCTGGCTGGAAATGAATTTCTGCTCTTAGAGGAACTTAACCCTTTATATATTGCTGTTTGTGGCTTGGCATGGTCAAAGAGGACCCCTACTCCAACCACGTTGCCGGATGACCAAATGTTGTGGTTGTTCAAGTCCAGACAAACATATCGACCCATTAGTGACCAAAGGCATGCCTTTTTATGGCACAGGTCTTCCTCCTTTGCCCCCGGCCAAAGATGTATAAAGTTATCCCACAATATATTAGGTGCACCCCAAAATCCTGGTATTAAAATTTCAACTCGTCCTGTAAATAAAAAAATCCCTTGTGACATTTATAGAAAGAAAAATAAAACAGTTATGGCCCTTGAAATGCTACACTTGCATAAAAGTGGGTGCAGAAGGGGTTTGCAAAAGCAAAGAATGTGACAACATTAAATATACGCCCTATATTTAATTGGTGAATCCCCTACCATTCCACCACCGCCACTTAAGTGGTCTCCCCTGGACTTTCACATGTCTTACAGTACCATGCAGATACACGACCACTACACCCAATCTATGGCCTCACCGATGTTGTACTACATGCAGACCTCACCATTGAAGCCACTGATGGCTGCAGCAGAGATGTGTCACGTCATTCCTGTAGGACATGTGAAAGACTGGATCACTGGAAATGACAAGTGAGTATACATCTCATTTGCAGCTATTAGTACCTTGGACAATTCCTTTAAGGAATTGTTGGCTGCCTTCAGTCACCACTAGAGGGAGTTTAGGTGGTCAGTGCATGCTGCTATCCATTGAACTCAATGATGAGACAATAAGTAATAAGCATCCATGCTTCTTCTATTTCATATCTATGCCTTAGCACCACCTTTGTACAACAAGAAATGTCTGAATGCTGTGAGGATGTTTTTCCTACATTCATTCCCTATGTGCATGCTAAAGGAATAGTGTCAGATTGTTTGGGGTCACAGCACTAGGCAATCCTGAGAATAGGGGTCCGAAAGTTTCCTTGAATGCTGCATGTAAATGGAGCATTCTGTTGTATGGGATTGTCAGTCGATCGCCAGCGGTTGTATAGAAGTGAATGAAGTGGGAGCTGAGCTTGTATACCATTGCCTATTTATATGAAGAATTCAGGGGAATGAAATGAAATTCCTCTTAATTTTCCGCTGCCATATTTTACCGTGGGATTGCCAAGATGGAAGGCTAATGCAGTGCATTGCGACTTACCCTGATGAATGAGCCTGACCATCAAGGACTCCTGAGCTGACGAATCCACGGCAAGATAGAGCAGGACACTAATTTTTTCTGCATCCTGCTGCGATTTCTGTCTCCTCCCATTGGAAAAAATGGTAGACAGATTTGGGATAGACTCTGCTATGGGTTCGGGGGAGGAATCCACCCCAAATCTATGGCAGATTCCTACATGTGAACCTAGCCTAAGGTGATGCAGTTCATCATCATCAATACTTATATCCAACCTCTGTATTACCAAAGAACCTGTACAGTTATAAAGGTTAATAAACATTTGTCCTGTGTTCAGTATACTGTATGCACTGTTGCTGAAAGGACAGAAATCTTCCAGGTATGAAAGAGTTTGTGTACAGTATGTACAAAAAAAATCCAATTTACCATATTATACAAATACAATTTGATTTAATATAGGAGATAATCTTGGAATATGGTCCATCTATGACATGTCTAGCAGTGATGCGGCTTTGACACAAAATTGAAAGATCTCCAATGTTGACTCTGAATCCCAGAAACAAACAAAGAAGCACACAGGCCTCAGTTTTGAGTGAAAGCTTTGTGAGTATATATGATGGTGAATAAACCAGGAGTAAAGACTTGGCACTTGAAAATAAGGTCTTGTGTGCTGTTGCTTTCCTTAGCTGCTGCTACACGTAATGGATTTTTATTGGTAATTGACCCAGTTTTGCAGCAAGTACAGGTAACGCACATAAAACGGAGTACTTCACCTGTTCTTGCCGAAAAACCAAAGCAATTAGGGGTTAACAGCATGTGGTCACTGCAGCTCGGCTGCACAAGGTAATAGGGCCCGTACAAGCAGATAATCCAAGGCACTAATTTAATCTCACTGAAACTAATTGCTTGGAAATGAATGGCTCAATCCAAGACCGGGGGTACTGTAAGACCGGGGGGTACTATAAGACCAGGAGTACTATAAGACCGGGGATACTATAAGACCAGGAGTACTATAAGACCGGGGATACTATAAGACCGGGGGTACTATAAGACTGGGGGTACTATAAGACCAGGGATACTATAAGACTGGGGATACTATAAGACCAGGAGTACTATAAGACCGGGGATACTATAAGACCAGGAGTACTATAAGACCGGGGATACTATAAGACCGGGGGTACTAAAAGACTGGGGATACTATAAGACCAGGGATACTATAAGACTGGGGATACTATAAGACCGGGGATACTATAAGACCATGGATACTATAAGACTGGGGGTACTATAAGACCTGGGGTACTATAAGGCCGGGGGTACTATAAGACTGGGGGTACTATAAGACCTGGGGTACTATAAGACCGGGGATACTATAAGACCAGGAGTACTATAAGACCGGGGATACTATAAGACCAGGAGTACTATAAGACCGGGGATACTACAAGACCGGGGGTACTATAAGACTGGGGGTACTATAAGACCAGGGAAACTATAAGACTGGGGATACTATAAGACCGGGGATACTATAAGACCATGGATACTATAAGACTGGGGGTACTATAAGACCTGGGGTACTATAAGATCGGGGGTACTATAAGACTGGGGGTACTATAAGACCTGGGGTACTATAAGACCGGGGGTGCTATAAGACTGGGGGTACTATGAGACCGAGGGTACTATAAGACCTGGGGTACTATAAGACCAGGGATACTATAAGACCAGGGATACTATAAGACCGGGAGTACTATAAGACTGGGGGTACTATAAGACCGAGGGTACTATAAGACCGGGAGTACTATAAGACCGGGGGTACTATAAGACCAGGAGTACTATAAGACCGGGGATACTACAAGACCGGGGGTACTATAAGACTGGGGGTACTATAAGACCAGGGAAACTATAAGACTGGGGATACTATAAGACCGGGGATACTATAAGACCATGGATACTATAAGACTGGGGGTACTATAAGACCTGGGGTACTATAAGATCGGGGGTACTATAAGACTGGGGGTACTATAAGACCTGGGGTACTATAAGACCGGGGGTGCTATAAGACTGGGGGTACTATGAGACCGAGGGTACTATAAGACCTGGGGTACTATAAGACCAGGGATACTATAAGACCAGGGATACTATAAGACCGGGAGTACTATAAGACTGGGGGTACTATAAGACCGAGGGTACTATAAGACCGGGAGTACTATAAGACCGGGGGTACTATAAGACCGGGGGTACTATAAGACCGGGGGTACTATAAGACCAGGGGTACTATAAGACTGGGGGTACTATAAGACCGAGTGTACTAGAAGACCGGGGGTACTAGAAGACTAGGGGTACTATAACACCGAGGGTACTATAAGACCGGGGGTACTATAAGACCGAGGGTACTATAAGACCTGGGGTACTATAAGACCGGGGGTTATAAGTACCAGAAAAGGAAGGCGGTGCACACAATAGGAAATACTACTGGGTAACACAAGTCTGGACATTAGACAGATCAGCCTGTTTAATAATGTTTTATAAAATAAGAAGAACAGAAAACATTGGAATATACAAGGATATAGTGCATAGATGCTAAAATACAGGAAACAAATATTGGACAGAAGAACTGAATATAAAATGTGAATACCCTTAAAACAGGAAAAAGCTTAACCTAAAATGTTAAAATATTGCAGTTCTGTGAAGACAAACACAGGCCCGAGCATCAGACTTTTTGATTTGAGGCTTAAAGTTCCTATTTACACAATAGTTTCAAGGTATGTTAGGCGCACATTATCTCCAATAATACATTTCACAAACCATAAAAGAAAATAATCACGATCAATAGAAAAATAAAAAATATTGTCCAGCAGCAGACATTTACAGCGGAGGGAGAAGTCCTGGCAGTCAGTGATTCACAGCAGGCTGGCGCTCTGTTCAGTGCCAAGCAGAAGATAGTCTTTAATAACTGTAGGGACTGGCAGTAAAGGAATGAAAAGGTGACACCGACTACCAAAATGTTTGCGGAGTGTAAATCTGCACAAGTGCTGCAGAGATCGCGCGCTGCCAGAGGCATTGAAGAATCTTGTGTAGAAGGAATGATGAGTCTAGAAGAAGCAAAACATAATGTGAGAAGATGGGAAAACCTGGAGAATCTCAAAGGGTTCATTGCCAAGAACAAACTGGGAGATGGTCATTTCAGCTATTGCTTTGGAGCCAGTTCTAAATCTTTGTGTCACCCCCACCCTCCACACAATATAGTTTAATGGGGAAGTGTCCCAGTGGAACTCTATCTTCTCAGTCCCGGTTCACATCTGTGTTCGGTATACCGTTCGGGAAGTTCGCTTGGGGCTCCCCCCAATGGAAACCTATACACACTAAAAAGCAGTTAGCTAAGAAAGTACATGGACCCTATAAACTATAATGGGGTCCGTGTGGTTTTCGCTTAGTGTCCGGAGGAATCATGCGGAGAGGAAAGTCCTGCAAGCACATTCAGCCTGGTTGTGCTCAGGTTCAATGTGGGATAAAGGTCCTTACATCTTCAGTTTGTGGGACAACCCTTTAAGTTGGGAAGCTGAAATATAGAGCTTCAAATTAGGGATAAATGGACCCCCCTCCTCTTCTCATATGTAGTTTTAGGTAAACCCTGTTGTCCCCCCAGGTTACATCATTAAGCATATTATCAATAGCCAAATAAAACAGAGCAATTGGCCAGAAAACACAGAAGTTAAGGAAGTTAATTTATTAAAATTAAGACAATCTTTTACAAATTCTGTTTTTTTTTCTTATCTTAATATCTTCATACCGAGATTGTGCGTGTCATGAACCCTCACCCGGACAATGCAGTTGATCCAAGAAAACACTGACAGTGACTGAGCAGATCAGGGAGACACGACACCCGTGCCATCACACTAAGGTGTATACTGCTACTAGTAAGACTGCAAGATCAGCACTTATCCCAAATGATTCTGACCTGAAACACATCCTGCGGGACGTCTTGTCTCCATTTGCTGCACACTTGAAGGTTTAAGTATGAGTTGTAAAGCAGCGCAATGACTTCAGGGAGTCCGGAACAGCAACGAAGAACCTGCACAGCATAAAGTATAGTTATCTCAGAATCTCTGCCATGAATATTGGCGATCTACTACTACTAGCAGGTAAGTCATACTGATATTATTAAGTATTACCAGTTTTCATATTAAAATAACTGTTCTATGAAAACAACACAAATAAAAATTATAGTAATGGAAAAGATAAAAACCCCTCAAGTTCACCGGTTAGGCATGTATAGGTCCATACGGAAACATGTGAATGATATCCATGTGCAATCTGTGTCCTCCATGGACCTATTTACTTCATAAATGAACCCAGGATTCAAAACAGACAGCAATATGACGTTTTTAGTTTTGCCCCTGGGTTCACAGTCCTTTACATAGACACGGTAACATGTATGGGGCTGTGAAATAGTAAAGGGTCGGTGTAATAGCTGTTAAAAACATGGGTGGCGCTTGTGTGCATATAGCCTTACACTGGTAAAGTTGCAGGCAGATATCTTCATCATTCCTTTTTCCTCCACAAGGAGTCTCAACATTGTTAAGGTGCCCATACACCATCAATGGATGCCAGCTAAGCCCTGTACATAAACAGGTTCAGTTTGGAAACAATCTGCTGCTACACATCTCTGGTGTCAGCTCATCTCCTTTAAGAACTAAGGACTGGGCAGAAATCCAACATGTCCAATCATTCTTACCACTAATATCTGCCACTGGGCAGAGTCAACCGTATCTATACATGTTTCCATAACTCGCCGTTTTCAAGATCCCTGCTTCCTCTCCCTGATTTACAAGTTAACATGGCTGTATATTTCAATATATATTTCTTACCTTCCCAAAGGCCTCAGGACACACACTGCGGGCCCCACGGTTAAGCAGAGCCCGTACAGTATGATCAGGTCTCTTGTCTTGGTAGAGCTCAGCATTCTGTAATACACAGCTCAGTGGCAGGACTCCATTATAATCTGCAGCATTGACATCTGCATCATATTTAAGGAGCAACTCCACCAGATGATGTTCAGCTTTTCTGCATGCGTGATGTAGGGGTCTTCTGTCCTGCTGGTCTTGGGCTTCTAGGTCTGCCCCTTTCTCTAGAAGAAGGCTGCAAATTTGCACACAGGTATCTTCATCATCACATTTTCCTCCACAAGCCAAGATCAGAGGAGTCTCTCCATCCACATTCTTAGCATCGATGTCTGCTCCACAGCGTAGATACAATCTTATGTGACCTAGAAGACCTAGTCGGGCCGCAATGTGGAGTGGAGTGTCCAGCATTACCTCTGTGGTTTGATTTACGAGGGCCCCATGTTGTAACAGTATCTCTGCACATCTAGGACAAAATATAGATAATGACAAACTAAACTTTAGTTTATAGGATGAAGGTAAAAGTGATAGGAAATTCCTGAATGTCTTTACTTAAAGCGCACCACTAATTTTATAGCCTCTTTTCATAAATAAATAGTTCAAGTGACTATAAGAACCTTCATAATATATTTTATTAAAGAAACATGTTTCCTACTTTATTTATTAGGCTGTTCTCCTCCTCCATGGCTTCACTCAGACTTTACTTGTATAGAATCCATTTTCATATACTGTAGAAGTCTATGGAAAAAGTGGAGGGAGAAGTAGACTATTGCCAGACAGTGAATTGATCTATTGCCTTTTTCTGTGCAGTGGTAGAGATCCATCTTGAAAGATAGCTGCGTTAGAAGAGCTCTCTCATTCAATAGATAGCAGAGTGTCTTTTCTAGTACCCTACTCCTCCCCTTCCACTCTCCATAGACTTCTATGTAAAAAGTAATTCAATCTGATAAATGAAAAATATTTATTAAGCAAAACCAGATCAGCTCTGCAGTGAGTTTCAGGGGGTTTATTCCTCTAGTAACTTGGGCTACTATGAAACTGCCCACATGTGAAACAGGGAGCCCACCTCCCATGTGCCAGTTATTGCACTTATCACATTACTCTTATGTGGTAGATGATTCCTCAGCACATGGGTGTGGGGGTTGTTGTTGCCTCTTATAAGAATATTTTCATCTAGCTAGCTACAATTGCATGCAAACTGTTTTACCTTCCTTAGGCCAGACAGCTATATCTGAGACACCATGGTGCCCAATGATGTTTAGTACTAAAGACAGAAGTGTTGATTGTAGGTTTGAGGAACATAAGGGGCACAGTTTCTACCTTAAAGACTTTTCCGTGTCACAGAAGTGTAGAGGGGTAAGACCGTCATCGCTGCGGTGGTTGGCATTAGCTCCATGTTCTAACAGTAGTTGGACACAGGCATCATGGCCTCCAGTGCAAGCTTCATGCAGCGGAGAGCGCCCTCCGGGTGCAGCATTGGGATCAGCACGGCGATGTAGTAGGTATCGGACACATTCTGTATAACCATGGGAAGCGGTTATGCATAAGGGTGATGTTAGCTCTTGTGTGTATTCCAGTGTCCACAATCCTGGAAAAAAATGATTGGACAAATAATGTCAATAAAAAATGAGGAATCCTCATAGTGTATGTCCAATGGTGGCATTAAAAATGAGATGTAATGGCCATTAGATTGCAGCCTCTCTGAAGCGCGTTTTTATTTGACAATCAGAACGGTCCCTCAGATAGCCAGGTTTTACATGAATAAAATGCTTCTTTCCCCATCAATGCCATTATATTCTAATGACCTGTTTGGCACAAAGAGGGAGAATGACTAAGCATAACTCAAAAGGGACTGTTTCGGTGACTATGGAATGGGCATGCTGAAATCCAAATTCTCCAGATTGTTGCACTCTAGAAAACATGTGCTGAGCTGATATTTATGTAAGGTGTTTGTCCAATTTGAAGGATTTACCACCAAACACAATTATCACCAATACATAGGACGGGAGACCAATGTGGGTCTTGAGTCCGCCATTTCTTCTCCGTGTAGTAAGGAGGAGTTGAATAGAAAGGTGGTTGAACCTGGGACGTGTTGATCCATTCAACCTCTACAAGAGTCATAAGAATGGTACAGAAGAATGAAGGAGACTTATTGAGGGGTCTTGTTCTTGGGACCCTGATTGGTGGGAGTCTCCATTGATCAATTATATGTGCGGCATCTATTTCTGGCTGGGTTAGGATGCATGGACAGTTGGATCAGCACTGTGATGCTTTCTTAGTTTCCCTTACCTAAATAAGAAGATGTCATCTTTAGATCCTGTATTACTTGTCTACCTTTTGCTTAGATACTGTGATGTCTTATGATGATGATTAAAGTAAATTGTAATAGCTTTGAAGTGACTGTCATCTGTCGTCTTACGCTAACCATTAACATAGAAAACCAATGTTACCCTTTGGAACCAGCACCCTGTTAGACTGCACAAAACAACCCCAGTGCAAACAAGTATATACCATAGACACATGCAATAAGCGTTCCATCATCTCACCTGCCAGGCCAAACCTTGCAGGCGCCTGTGCCTGATACCCCATGTCCTCCCCTCCGATTTTCAGCACACAGTTTGCATGCCTGGATCCCAGAAGTTGGACAAGATTAAGGTTTCCAGTCTCCAATGCTGCAAGGAAAATGTTTTCTGGGGCGAGATGTTGCTGGTGGCCCATATCTGATATAACCTGCAGCTTGTGCAGGACTCTGCTCTTCACAGCGTCCATCCCAATTTCCCACCTCAATGTTTTGCCACAATAACCAGTGCCCACCTGCTGAGTATTTATAGGGCTCTGTTTGTGTATGTCAGGCATGAGGTTGATAAATCTAACAAAGTATCCCAGGTCACATGCAGACAACACAAAGCTACTTGTGATTATTTTCTCGGCATTGTGCCCAGACTCACATTCTTTTACAGCTACAGTATAAATGTACATACAAAAATAATGCATACAAACACTTAGCAGTGTTGAATGGTACATAACATCATGATGTAGCTCAGGAAGTATGTCCCGTCTATCTCAGCTATTGTCAGGTGCTGTTTGGCATCAATGCAAAACATAGCGAGCAGTACATTTATTACTGTGCTAATATTAAAGGGGTTTTCCTACTAACAATACATCCCCTATTTACATGCCCAAAATTATATCTGGGTGCCCCCTAATCAAAATTTTTTAGGCCACACGCATTCTTTACTGTAACTGCTCCCCCATCTGAAGATCAGAATATCATCTTTTATTGTACCTTACAATGTATAATGACCCCTACGGTATATTATATCCTTTACTGTCCTCCATACAGCACATACTGGACATATATTTCCCCCGTCACAAAGAATATTACCATCTTTTTGATCATCATGCGGTATTTTGCTTCCTTCTTCTGGCCTACACATATTATAGTACCCACACACATAATATTGACTCCTTTTTTGTCCCCCTCCACACAGTATATTGTTCCTAAACAATACAGTCCTATGAAAAAGTTTGGGCACCCCTATTAATCTTAATAATTTTTAGTTCTAAATATTTTGGTGTTTGCAGCAGCCATTTCAGTTTGATATATCTAATAACTGATGGACACAGTAATATTTCAGGATTGAAATGAGGTTTATTGTACTAACAGAAAATGTGCAATATGCATTAAACCAAAATTTGACCGATGCAAAAATATGGGCACCTCAACAGAAAAGTGACATTAATATTTAGTAGATCCTCCTTTTGCAAAGATAACAGCCTCTAGTCGCTTCCTGTAGCTTTTAATCAGTTCCTGGATCCTGGATGAAGGGATTTTGGACCATTCCTCTTTACAAAACAATTCAAGTTCAGTTAAGTTTGATAGTCGCCGAGCATGGACAGCCCGCTCTCAAATGATCTGAAAACAAAGCTTGTTCAACATAGTTGTTCAGGGGAAGGATACTTGCTGCAGATGGTGTCACTGTGCATCGGTCAACAATACAGCACACTTTGCACAAGGAGAAGCTGTATGGGAGAGTGATGAGAAAGAAGCCGTTTCTGCAAGCACGCCACAAACAGAGTCGCCTGAGGTATGCAAAAGTGCATTTGGATAAGCCAGCTTCATTTTGGAAGAAGGTCCTGTGGACTGATGAAACAAAGATTGAGTTGTTTGGTCATACAAAAAGGCGTTATGCATGGTGTCCAAAAAAAACAGCATTCCAAGAAAAACACTTGCTACCCCCTGTAAGATTTGGTGGAGGTTCCATCATGCTTTGGGGCTTTGTGGTCAATGCTGGCACCGGGAATCTTGTTAAAGTTGAGGGTCGCATGGATTCCACTCAGTATCAGCAGATTCTTCAGAATAATGTTCAAGAATCAGTGACGAAGTTGAAGTTACGTCGGGGATGGATATTTCAGCAAGACAATGATCCAAAACACCGCTCCAAATCGACTCAGGCATTCATGCAGAGGAACAATGACAATGTTCTGGAATGGCCATCCCAGTCCCCAGACCTGAATATCATTGAACATCTGTGGGATGATTTGAAGCCGGCTGTCCATGCTCGGCGACCATCAAACTTAACTGAACTTGAATTGTTTTGTAAAGAGGAATGGTCCAAAATACCTTTATCCAGGATCCAGGAACTGATTAAAAGCTACAGGAAGCGACTAGAGGCTGTTATCTTTGCAAAAGGAGGATCTACTAAATATTAATGTCACTTTTCTGTTGAGGTGCCCATACTTTTGCACCGGTCAAATTTTGGTTTAATGCATATTGCACATTTTCTGTTAGTACAATAAACCTCATTTCAATCCTGAAATATTACTGTGTCCATCAGTTATTAGATATATCAAACTGAAATGGCTGGTGCAAACACCAAAATATTTAGAACTAAAAATGATTAAGATTAATAGGGGTGCCCAAACTTTTTCATAGGACTGTATATTGTCCCCTTTTATGTCCACCATATGTAATATCGCCCCTTTTTTGATACCCACACAGTGACATGTTGAATTATTCCAATGGGTAGCAGTAATATTTATCTAACCCGCCCCTGCTCCTGTAAAGGCTTACTTCTGTCTCAGCATCACATCCTGACGTTCTTTAGTGTCATGATGTACTGTGCAGCGTCCCTGAGAGGTTAAAGCAGAGCTGGGCCTTGAAAGGAGCAGGAATGGCTGAGTATAATATTAAAATATCAGCTACAACTTGTTAATTCAATAGGCAGTGACTGATTAAGAAAAAAAAAGCCATAACACAACCCCCGTGGAACACCTTTATCTCAGGAGTCCTGTGCTATTACATGGGTCGCATTATAGCAATATACACTCATGTGTGTGGTCACCAGTTCCCTTACATCTATGGCACTGATAAAGTGCTGTACTTGGAGGAGCCGAACATGCATAGCATGTGCAGCATCCCAGAGTGCTACTACTTGTGTTTGTCTATTGTTCCTCTGGGTTAGGTTGGTATGTCCCGTCCTTTATGTCATTGTGTGCAGGAGTCCCTTTGTTTTTTCCCCCTTTACTGTTCAAGCCCTTGCCCTTGGCTCAGCCCTGTCCAATCTCAGGCCGCTGGGCGGTATTGTAGGAGACCTTTCTCCATCGCGACCCTTGGACCAGAGTTCAGTTAGATCCAGTCTAGACTTTGTACAGTGCAGAGTGTCCCTGCGCCCCAGCAACTGGATTCTGGGCCAATGGTCAGCCATTACAGCCTCAAGGCTCATCCAGAGAAAGCCCTGTGTCAAGGGAACAGTTTGCCTGGACTTTTGCCAGTCGTGCCAGGAGGAACAATGGAGGACTCTGACAGAAGGAACCTGTTTGGGCCTAGTATCCAGGTATCCAGATCCCTGTCAGAACTCCCGGTTCCATTTCTAGCCCCAACATCCCCGGTTGGGAGTAGCATGAGAGAAAGTGCCTGAAACATCCCTGGGCAGCCTCCTAAAGCCAAGGCAGGGGGATTGGACAATGGACTACAACCCCCATCTACCAGGATGCCGTTGTGGTCCTTCCAGTCAAGTTAATAAGACCAGACAGTATACGACTCCTATATCACTCCCTGTCCCTTAGAAGAGGGAACTCTGCTCCCTCATTTATTTCAGCTGCCATAAAGCACAGACCACACTGCACAAACAATCGCCATCCAAAATAGGTTTCCGCTCAATGATATCGGCCAAAAAGTATCACCTACCATGGTTTGTGCAGCTCCATCTCATGTCTTCTCCTTTAATAACCAAGGTATGATTCACAACCTCTAGGCACTCTCTGAACAGCATGACGATGCCATCCATATCACCCTCACAAAAGCAGCGTAGTACATGCCCATCGTCCCAGGAGGTACTCCTAAACATTCTAGATTGGTTCTCTCCTCAGATCTGCTCGCACTCCTCACTCCTGAGAATATCATCCTGCCAGAGCCGAGTCCAGGACTAGATATGGCATCCTCGGATAATCTCATCAGCCCCAGATCTTTTGTATTTAATCCATATAGGTTGTAATTTCTTTTTTTAACATCTCAGGCTGAGCACGATAAAGTAAGTGAGATGTGATGTGCTAGACCGAGGATTAGTGCAATAAATAGTGGCCTGAAATAATGACAAATGGCAAGGCAGGGGTGTAACAAAAATAAAACAACTCCAGCCCAAAACTTGGCAGGCACCTTCGCGGGAGATTCGCACACGAGGGAAATTTATCATTTGACTATGCCAGAAAAATGGCATTAAAAGTTGTTATTTTTTTGTGTGAATTTATTTTTTGAAAAGTAGGTGGGTATTAGCAGAAGGGTGGGTGGTCTGCCACAGCTCAACTAATTCATTATAATGTATGCCTTTCTATGCCGGCTCCTAGCTGCCATAGATTTGCCATTCTGGCACGTGTCGGGAGAGAGATTAACAATACGCCTCTTAATAAATTAGGAACAAATCGCTCCAGCGCGCAATACACCAAGACTGAAATATGAAATGCCAGTCTTGATAAATTCATACAATCTTATTTGACTGCGTGTTTTTCACAGATGTTACATGTTAGTCAATAGGGAATGATCAAATGCAGTGCAAATAGAACTTTATTATAATGTTTTTTTTTGTTTCCAAGGCATTTTATCCAAATCGCACGGGCGATTAGGAGTTTGTCTGAAAATAGGCATGTCAAAAAATATTTGATCAAAAAAATGCCACTATACAGAAATGCTTGTAAAAAACATGCACTTGTAGAAATTTCATGGTGTTTTTAAAAAGCCCCCAAAAACCATATTTATCCTGAGGACATGCATTGGAGGAAAGCTGTGTTTTTGTTGCAGATTTTTGAAAGGTCTTTTTTTGTAGCCCCTAGTGCTCTGTTTCAGCACGCAAAATGCTAATTAGCCTCTCTATTGTCAGATGGGCGGTCCCTCTATTGTTTGCTGTAGCCTAGGACCACCTACCTGAGGCCCGGTTCACATCTGCCTTTGGTATTCCGTTCGAGGAGTCTGCTTGGTGACCCCCTGAATGGAATTCCGAATGCATTAAAAGGCAGTGAGCAATGAAACCACATGGACTCCATAGACTGTAATGGGGTCCGTGTGTTTTCCGTGCAGTGTCCGCACAAATCAAGTGGAGAGAAGAGTGCTGCTTGAAGTACTTTTGTCTCCACGGAAACCATGTGGAAAACACACTGACCTCATTACACTCTATGGGGTCCATGTGGTTTCATTACTCACTGCTTTTTAATGCATTCGGTATTCTGTTCGGGGGTCCCCAAATGGACTTGACAAATGGAAAACCCAACGCAGATGTGAACCAGGCCTGACAGTACAGAACCAAATTAACATATTGGGTGCTTCAACTAGAAGTGCAGAGTATCCTACAGAACGTATTTTATATCTTCAAGCCCAAAGCACCTTTCCCCTCCACCTCAGCAAAACTCATCAGAGACCAGATCTTGAGCAGGATGACCAGGAGAAGTGTCTAAAAACAGCTTCATCAGGGATGGAAGTGTAGTACTGATGACAGGTCAGAGAGGGCTGATAACCTTCAGGGTAGGAGCTCTGGCTATAGCAGAAGGAGTCCCTGCACTAAGAGTTGGTTGCAGTCAAGTTCTGATTGCTATTAACCACTTCTAGTGCAGGGACTTCTTCTAGTTTGAAGGAGTCCCTGTCCTGGGGGTTATCCATAGTCAAGTTACAGGGGGTAACTCAAAATGCTCATTGCAAACCAGGTTGCAAGTAGTACATAAACTGTAGTGGCATACCACTTGCTTCCTGCAAATCAAAGGGAGTTGCAAAGCTGGGAGGGCGTATATATATATATATATATATATATATATATATATATATATATATATATACAGTCCTATGAAAAAGTTTGGGCACCCCTATTAATCTTAATCATTTTTAGTTCTAAATATTTTGGTATTTGCAACAGCCATTTCAGTTTGATATATCTAATAACTGATGGACACAGTAATATTTCAGGATTGAAATGAGGTTTATTGTACTAACAGAAAATGCGCAATATGCATTAAACCAAAATTTGACCGGTGCAAAAATATGGGCACCTCAACAGAAAAGTGACATTAATATTTAGTAGAGCCTCCTTTTGCAAAGATAACAGCCTCTAGTTGCTTCCTGTAGCTTTTAATCAGTTCCTGGATCCTGGATGAAGGTATTTTGGACCATTTCTTTCTACAAAACAATTCAAGTTCAGTTAAGTTTGATGGTCGCCGAACATGGACAGCCCGCTCTCAAATGATCTGAAAACAAAGATTGTTCAACATAGTTGTTCAGAGGAAGGATACAAAACGTTGTCTCAGAGATTTAACCTGTCAGTTTCCACTGTGAGGAACATAGTAAGGAAATGGAAGACCACAGGGACAGTTCTTGTTAAGCCCAGAAGTGGCAGGCCAAGAAAAATATCAGAAAGGCAGAGAAGAAGAATGGTGAGAACAGTCAAGGACAATCCACAGATCACCTCCAAAGAGCTGCAGCATCATCTTGCTGCAGATGGTGTCACTGTGCATCGGTCAACTATACAGCGCACTTTGCACAAATAGAAGCTGTATGGGAGAGTGATGAGAAAGAAGCCGTTTCTGCACGTACGCCACAAATAGAGTTGCCTGAGGTATGAAAAAGCACATTTGGACAAGGCAGCTTCATTTTGGAAACAAAAATTGAGTTGTTTGGTTATAAAAAAAGGCGTTATGCATGGCGTCCAAAAAGAAACAGCATTCCAAGAAAAACACATGCTACCCACTGTAAAATTTGGTGGAGGTTCCATCATGCTTTGGGGCTGTGTGGCCAATGCCGGCATCGGGAATCTTGTTAAAGTTGAGGGTCGCATGGATTCCACTCAGTATCAGCAGATTCTTGAGAATAATGTTCAAGAATCAGTGACGAAGTTGAAGTTACGCCAGGGATGGATATTTCAGCAAGACAATGATCCAAAACACCGCTCCAAATCCTCAGGCATTCATGCAGAGGAACAATTACAATGTTCTGGAATGGCCATCCCAGTCCCCAGACCTGAATATCATTGAACATCTGTGGGATGATTTGAAGCGGGCTGTCCATGCTCGGCGACCATCTAACTTAACTGAACTTGAATTGTTTGTCCAAAATACCTTTATCCAGGATCCAGGAACTGATTAAAAGCTACAGGAAGCGACTAGAGGCTGTTATCTTTGCAAAAGGAGGATCTACTAAATATTAATGTCACTTTTCTGTTGAGGTGCCCATACTTTTGCACCGGTCAAATTTTGGTTTAATGCATATTGCACATTTTCTGTTAGTACAATAAACCTCATTTCAATCCTGAAATATTACTGTGTCCATCAGTTATTAGATATATCAAACTGAAATGGCTGTTATAAACACCAAAATATTTAGAACTAAAAATGATTAAGATTAATAGGGGTGCCCAAACTTTTTCATAGGACTGTATATATATATATATATATATATATATATATATATATATATATATATATATATATATATATACTAGCTGGTACCCGCGACTTCGTCTGCGGTGATTGTAGCAGTGGGTATATACAGGCGCGGGTAAGGTTTTCGTACTGTGTATATGGTATGGGATATGAAATGTAAGTTTGTATCTTGTTTTTGCTGTAATTCTGAGAATACGGGAGACTTTTGTTTTGAAGTTACTTTGTATTTGAGCTGCTATACGGTGTTGTGAGAAACTTTACATAGTGACTTTGGGACAGAAGTATTTGAAGTTAACCCTTTCCTTTTGATTTTCGTTTTTGACTCCCCTCCTTCTAAACCCCATAACTTTTTTATTTCTCTGCTCCCAGAGCCATATGAGGTCTTAATTTTTCCTGGAACAATTTTTTCTTCATGATGCCACCATTATTTATTCTATATAATGTACTGGGAAGCAGGGAAAAAATTCAAAATGGGGTGGATTTGAAGAAAAAATGCATTTCTGCGACTTTCTTACGGGCTTTGGTTTTACGGCGTTCACTGTGCAACCAAAATGACATGTCCCTTGTATTCTGTGTTTCGTTACGATTCCGGGGATACCAAATTTATATGGTTTTATTTACATTTTGACCCCTTAAAAAAAATCCAAAACTGTGTTAAAAAATTATTTTTTGAAAACTCGCCATATTCTGACAGCCGTAACTTGTTTATACTTGCGTGTACGGGGATGTATAGGGCGTCTTTTTTTGCAGGAACGGGTGTACTTTGTAGTTCTACCATTTTTGGGAAATGTTATTGCTTTGATCACTTTTTATTCAAATTTTTAGCAGAATCAAAACAGTGAAAAAATGGCAGTTTGGCACTTTTGACCATTTTTCCCGCTACGGCGTTTACCGAACAGGAAAAATATTTATATAACTTTGTAGAGCGGGCGATTTAGGACGCGCGGATACCTAACATGTATGTATTTCACAGTTTTTAACTACTTTTATATGTGTTCTAGGGAAAGGGGGGTGATTTGAATTTTTAATCCTTTTTATTTATTTTTTTTATATTTTTTTTACTTTTTTAAAACTTTTTTTTTGCATTTATTAGACCGCCTAGGGGTATTGACATGGGTGGGTGGTGTCGCGGATTGTCAGAGTGGTGGGGGCAAACATGGCTGCTCCGGAGCGTTAAAGAGCGCCTCCTAGAGAATCGTTAAGGTGAGGGTCAAAGTGGTAAAGTATATGTATATGTGATTGTGTGGGGTTAGGGGCGAGGCTGTAGAGGGCAATATGAATTTTGTGGCTTGCTATGGTCCAAAGTGTGTGAGATTGCAGAGATGGTGGTGTGAGTTTGGGTTTTGTGGGGGTCCTGGCACAAACGTATGTGCGCTATTGTGACGAAAAGTAGCCTATTGTTTAATCGAGTGTAATAACTATGTTTGTGGAAAATTTCAGCCAAATCGGTGGAGCGGTTTTTGCGTGATTGACCGCCAAACATCCGAACATCCAAAGGGTCCAAGGAAAAACGTATGTGCGCTATTGTGACGAAAAGTAGCCTATTGCGCAATCGAGTGTAGGGACTATGTTTGTGGAAAATTTCAGCCAAATCGGGGTCCAAAGTGTGTGAGATTGCAGAGATAGTGGTGTGAGTTTGGTTTTGTGGGGGTCCTGGGAAAAACGTATGTGCGCTATTGTGACAAAAAGTAGCCTATTGTTTAATCGGGTGTATTAACTATGTTTGTGGAAAATTTCAGCCAAATCGGTGGAGCGGTTTTTCTGTGATTGAGGAACAAACATCCGAACATGCAAACATCCAAACACACAAACCCACAAACCCACAAACTCACAAACTTTCACATTTATAATATTAATAGGATATATATATATAGATTACAGGGGCGGAAGGGCAAGGGTGGGTCAATACATTTAATATAGCGGCACTGGGGCAGCAGTAACCCTTCTTAGTGGGGGGACTCTAGCTTAACACACTGAGGGAGATTTATCAATCCCTCTACACCAGTTTTCTGGTCAAGATAATATTGCGGAGTGCATTTCGTGCAAGGCCCTTTCTTGCGGTAAACATGTGCCACAACTCCGCCTTGCTTGCCACGTTGTGCGAGTGTGGGCAGAGTGGAGTGGAGATGCGACATATTCATTTTAACTTTAGTTTTCAGGTTTGAGCCTCTTCATAAATTACTTACTCACTGAGCCAATTGGGACTTTACACCAGTCTTAATAAATCTGCCCCATTGTACAACTGTTAAAAACATAGATCTTCCGCTGAGCTATTCTTTTAGAATGACACAAAGGTGTTGTAGTACATTCTTTTCTGTCTAACACAAAATGCAGATACAGGCTATGACGTTTTCTTTATCAACAAAATGGCTATAAAAACATATCGTTTGGATGGATCTTAATAACTTGATCTGAATGGATCATACGCAAGCTGTTTTCTGGTCAGTGGAGATACAGTAGCATGTAAGTCATCTCTGTTACTGTTGCCAGGTCCATGCTAATGTCTCCCCTTGGGACTGCCATGTTATCTATTAGTTATGGATAAATTCTGTTCCTCTCGTGACATTGTAACCAATGCTGAAGTGTTGACTGACATGTCTGTGCTGTTGGAGCATGTCCCAGATTTTAGAAATAAGAGTCTGTGGTGACAACACCTTCAGGATTTTACAATAGACTAGTCACCCAAAATGCAGCAAAACTCCAGTCTAAGCGCGCTCTGCCTCATAGCATTGTATCTGAGCTAAATTTGTTGTAAAGTTATATATTTTCACCTGTCCTGAGTTTAAAGGGGGTTTCCACTTTCTACAATTCAGAACAATCACCAATGGTAAATGACTGCCAAATGTTAAACTAATTGTGGGACATATTTCCTATCCATGTTTGACAATAACTAGTGAATTTGTATGGCAGTAAGCAGTGGCATAACTAGGAATGGCGGGGCCCCGTGGCAAACTTTTGACATGGCCCCACCTCCCACCCCGACTGATGCCGAAGACCCTAATGACCTACCCCCCCCCACATTCCTGTGCACTCTATTATGCCCCATAGTGGCCCCTGCACACAGTATTATGCCCCATAGTGGCCCCTGCACACAGTATTATCCCCCATAGTGGCCCCTGCACACAGTATTATGCCCCATAATGGCCCCTGCACACAGTATTATGCTCCATAGTAGCCCCTGCACACAGTATTATCCCCCATAGTGGCCCCTGCACACAGTATTATGCCCCATAGTGGCCCCTGCACACAGTATTATCCCCCATAGTGGCCCCTGCACACAGTATTATGCCCCATAGTGGCCCCTGCACACAGTACTATGCCCCATAGTGTCCCCTGCACACAGTATTATCCCCCATAGTGGCCCCTGCACACAATATTATCCCCCATAGTGTCCCCTGCACACAGTATTATGCCCCATAGTGTCCCCTGCACACAGTATTATGCCCCATAGTGGCCCCTGCACACAGTACTATGCCCCATAGTGTCCCCTGCACACAGTATTATCCCCCATAGTGGCCCCTGCACACAATATTATCCCCCATAGTGGCCCCTGCACACAGTATTATGCCCCATAGTGGCCCCTGCACACAGTACTATGCCCCATAGTGTCCCCTGCACACAGTATTATCCCCCATAGTGGCCCCTGCACACAATATTATCCCCCATAGTGTCCCCTGCACACAGTATTATGCCCCATAGTGTCCCCTGCACACAGTATTATGCCCCATAGTGTCCCCTGCACACAGTATTATGCCCCATAGTGGCCCCTGCACACAGTATTATTCCCCATAGTGGCCCCTGCACACAGTATTATCCCCCATAGTGTCCCCTGCACACAGTATTATCCCCCATAGTGGCCCCTGCACACAATATTATGCCCCATAGTGTCCCCTGCACACAGTATTATCCCCCATAGTGTCCCCTGCACACAGTATTATGTCCACTGTGGACACCCATGAACAATTATTATACTCTGGGGTCTGTACAAACATAAAAACCACTGTCACTTACCTATCTCCGGCTCCGCTGCAGTCCTCAGTGGTGTTGGCCATCTTCCTTGACATTCAGACGTCACATGACCCGAGACGCAGACCCCGGTCATGTGACGTCAGGGACCTTACTGTAGTAGGCCTAAAGCCTGCCAGGCGCGTGGAAAGCTAAGTAACACAGTTTTTTTCTGTTTGCTTATCTCTCCCTGGCCTCCGATCATTATACTCGGGGGTCTGAAAAGACCCCCGAGTATAATAATAGTGTTTGTGGGGCCCGTGGCGTCACTTACTGATCCCTGCCAGGATCGGTAAGTAAATAGGGCCCATTATCGGCTGGAGTAACTCCAGCTGGTAACAGCCTAATAAGAAAAAAAACAATGCAGCGATAGCGGCTGTCGCCGGGCCCCTAATGTCCCAGGCCCTGTGCCAGTCGCTACCCCGGTAGTGACGCCACTGGCAGTAAGGGATTTCCTGAGGATAGACCTTAAAAAATTAAGCATGGCCAATCCCTTAGTAACCCAGACTTGAAGGTTACTATTATGTATTTCCTAGGGTATGTTGGAGGTGGGTCTGCAGATTCATTTTATTTGGTGGGCCCAAGGTACCCAAGGCAGACACTGTTTTTGTGCAGTCTGTTTAATTGACATGACAGGTGGGTTTCCATTTGGTAAGACAAACAGCTGTGACATACTAGTATGATTCTGTAAGGTAACTGCTGTGACATCCCAAGTGTGTCTCCAGCTTGTAAATAAGTTTCAGATATTGCAGGTAATCTCAGGGGTGGCCACACCATATGCAGCAAAGGGCAGCACGGTTGCTCAGTGGTTAGCACTACAGCCTTGCAGCACTGGAGTCCTGAGTTTGAATCCTGCCAATGACAACATTTGCAAGGAGTCTGTATGTTCTCCCCATGTTTGTGTTTCCTCCCACACGCCAAAGACATACTGATAGGGAATGTAGATTGAGAACCCTATATGGGACAATGATTGACAATGTCTGTAAAGTGCTACAAAATATGATGGCACTATACAAGTAAGCATAATAAATAAATAAATTAGCAGCCAGAAATCCTCTCTATTGATATTTCTTTGTGACATTATTGACTTGATGTCTCCAGTTTTCTTTCTACCGATTCAAGAGCTGGTTAGACTTCACATCATTCAGCGTTACACGTCGACAAGGAGCTGCATGCATACTTATGGATGGCCTGAAAAGAAGGTTAATGTGGAAAGGTCGGTACAGTACGATTCCAGGAGTCACAGTATTACCAGGAATTGTGTGACACTTGTAATCAGGAGCTGGAAAGAGTGACCTTGTGCCAGACTTTGTCCAGATCCCGCAGTATACAGCCTGGGATATTAATAGCTCTCAAGTGTCTTACTGTTGATCCTTTTATAATGCCATTCTTTGCACAGAGTACTGGACAAATATTTCGCTTATGCTTTCTGATTTTGCTGGTGAGCTATTTACATCTACATTAGGGTATAGATAATATTTAATTTTTGTTGATTTTTTTTATTTTTTTATTGCTAAAGGCATTTTTATATGTTATGTGATCCAAGCGAGTTCTTCATTCAAATGTACATGTCACAAATTTATGGCATATTCTATGGTGAGAATACCCCTTAGAGAAGATATATAGATAATATCGGACTGGGATGTCTTGGGTCTGCTAGTGGGATTTTTCTAAAGGCCAACAGCCAGGGTCCCTGCAGATCAGCTGTACCAAGAAAGGGAGGCTACAGGTAATAAATAGCATGTCAGGAGCCATGCTACCCACCCAATTTATGGAAAACCTCTTTAAAGGGGTTGTCTGGGCCTAATTTGTTATGGTCACTTCACTGGTCCCCCATACTGTATGGAGAACAGTGATGGGGCCATTATATTGTGTGGAGGTAGTAATGGGGACGGGACTAACATCCTGTGGGGGATATTAAACTGTGTGGGGCATATTAAACAGGTTGTCTGAGCCACAGGATAGGCCATAAATATCTGATTGGTAGGGGGCTGACACATGGCCCCATCAGCTGTATGGAGCCACTACACAACACAATGCAGAAAGCTCTTGTAGCAGTCAGTAGTAGCCCCTATTGTCTTAACAGTGGTGTTTTGCTGCCATCTACTGGTGTGAAGAAATATAGCCTGGGACTGTACTACTGTGAGACAATAATCACCCTGTTCTGTTTGGTAAATGGTGCGGTCCAGAGGAAGTGACGTGAGCAGCGTGGTGTGGGCCCAGAGTGTGTGCTGTGAGGACCTGTGAGAGGTCATTGCTGCTGTAGGCCATAGTAGAAGGCCTGAAACACTGCAGAGACTGACTGGAGAAAGCGGCAGTGTTGTGGAGATTGTTCTGGAGACTAAAGCCGGACTGTGCCTTGGACTTTGTTCAGACCTTCACCCAAGACAGAAGCAAGACAGAGTCTGCTGAGTTCCTGGACAGGCCTGCATCGAGGGAGCACCACAGAGAGCTGAGAGACTGTATAAACCCGGTACCGTACAAGTATCTCAGGGACAGCTAGGGCCAGTTTATAGCGTGCGTTATCCTCATACTGTTATATGTAACTTAGTTTTATTTTGTTGATTCCTTCCCATTTTCCATAAGTAAATTGTGTTATATACCTGCCAGTGTGCGTCTGTCTCCTAGTCGCGGATCCTTGTTACCTGCTGGCCCGGACTTACATTTTGGCGTAGTCGGCAGGATGGACGTGAACATATGCGGCCGAGACTTAGGCAGAAGAGGTATTATCGTAGTCCAGGAGGGCTATGATAAACAGATCCCCGTAATTTTAGGGATGAATATTCTGAAGGACATGGACCACCTGCTGTTTGCTAGAGATGGGCATAATTATTGGAGAGAAGCTACTGCTCACCAACCCACTCGGGCTGCCTTACAGCGATTAATAAGGATGTGTGGACTACAGAGAGCCACCGGTGGAGAACAGCCCGTGGGCTGTATTACTGTTCCTCATCACACCAAGATAACACTACCAGTTGAAAGAGAGACTATTATATCGCTCCCACTGGGCACCACCCGGAAATTAGAAGGCCTCTCTGTCATGATTGACCCATTATCTAACCAGAGCGGGTGCACTAATGTGCTTGTGGCTCGCTCCTTGTCTGTGGTAACCCAGGGGAGAGTGTTGGTGCGGTGTGTCAATACCCATAACCAGAGTTTAGATCTGACTCCAGGTAGCCTCCTTGCCAAGGTCTATGCTGTCCCAGCTGAAATACGAAAGGCGATACCTTTAGAACTGACCCCGTCCGGGAAGGGGGAATGGTCAGTGACCGTGTCCACAGAAGCAGAAGGGCTCATTGTCTCCCATGAAGAAGGGCGGTTGCTGCGGGAACGGATGAAGTTAAATGTTTCCCGATTCACCACTGATCAAGTCAGAAAGATAGACCAGTTGCTAGGAGAACACAAGGCCTCATTTGCACGACATGAGAATGACTTTGGCTGTGCAAAGAGAATCTATCACGAAATACCCACTGGAGATGCGGCTCCCATCCGAGAGAGATATCGGCAGATACCACCCCAACAGTACCAAGAAGTGAAAGATCTGCTGAATTCAATGCTGGAGAATGGAGTTGTTAGAGAGAGTCAAAGCCCTTGGGCTGCACCAGTGGTGTTAGTCAAAAAGAAGGACGGATCTTTAAGGTTCTGCGTGGATTATCGTAGACTGAACTCCTGCACTGTACGTGACTCTTACCCGCTCCCCCGTATTGAAGAATCGCTTACGGCCTTAGGCAAGGCCCGTTACTTCTCGTCCCTGGATTTAGCAAGTGGCTACTGGCAGGTCCCCATGAGTGAGAAAGACAAAGGGAAGACGGCTTTCATCCTCCCAATGGGTCTATATGAGTTCAACCGTATGCCTTTTGGTCTGACCAATGCCCCGGGTACATTCCAACGGCTCATGGAGAAATGTCTGGGCGATTTCAATTTCGAATTCACTCTGATTTACCTTGATGACATCATTGTCTATTCCGCTACATTCGAAGATCATCTTCAGAAGCTGGGGCAGGTTTTTAGGAGACTGAGAGAGCACGGTTTGAAGTTGAAGCCCAGTAAGTGTCGCCTGTTACAGGAAGAAATTGAATATTTGGGACATCGAATATCAGGACGTGGAGTGCAGCCATCCAGTGAGAAGATTGCGGCTGTGCGAGACTGGCCCACTCCTACCACCCTACGAGAGGTCCGTGCCTTCTTAGGGCTTGCTGGATATTACAGGCGGTTTGTGAAAGACTTTGCACACAAAGCTGAACCACTGAATGCGCTATTGAGGAATACCGCTAGGGGTCCGAAGGCTCAATGCATGCCTTGGGGTATCGAACAAGAGAGAGCATTTCAAACTCTGAAAGATGCTTTGACCAACCCTCCAATTCTGGCATATGCTGATTACCATCTACCCTTTCAGCTTTATACAGACGCCAGCCAATATGGTCTTGGGGCAGTACTCTCCCAAATCCAGAATGGAGAAGAAAGAGTGATCGCATATGGCAGCCGGTCATTACGAGACTCTGAAAGAAACCCTGCTAATTACAGCTCCTTCCGCTTGGAGTTATTAGCCCTTGTGTGGGCAATGACTGAGAAGTTTGCGGGGTACCTCACCGGGGCAGAAGTACAAGTGTTGACAGACAACAATCCACTGGCACATTTGGATAATGCAAAGCTAGGTGCCCTGGAGCAACGGTGGATGGCCCGACTTTCTAAGTACCGCTACAGTGTGAAATATCGCTCCAAAAATGAGAATCAGAATGCCGATGCATTGTCCCGAGTCACCACCCAACCACCGGTCGGGGACATAGATCAAGAATTAGAATCAACAGAGGTACCTGATTTCACCCAGTTTTCCCAGAAGGTGGTGACTGCTCGACAGAGCGAAATACTGGGAACTCAAGTAGCTCCCTTCCTGGGCCCATCCCACCAAGAATGGATTGGGCTCCAGCAACGTGATCCAAGCCTGGCACTGTTATGCCGTTGTGTTAAAAAGGGGTGCAAGCCTACTATTGATGAAAGAGACCAGCTGTCACCCGAAGTATTAGCGGTACTGGGGCAGTGGAACCGATTGGAGATGAGGGACGGGATCCTACGACGGCGTGTATACTTGCCAACTGAAATTGACGCCTGTTATCAAATTGTAGTGACTACTGATCTGGCCCGTCCACTAGCCGCCGAGGTACATCGTAGGAATGGTCACTTTGGAGCTGAGAAGACCTTTAGGTGGCTCCAACGATTGATCTTCTGTCCGAGTCTCCGCTTCATTGTTGAAGAAGTATGTCGTGATTGCAGAGCATGCGAAATCAACAAAGCAGTTGAACAGAGGGCTCCAACACAGACCATAGTGACGAAAGAGCCACTTGAAGTATTGATGATTGACTATCTCGCCGTGGGATATTCTGCAAGTGGGCATCAGTATTGCTTAGTTATGGTAGATCACTTTACCAAATTTGCTGTAGCCGTTGCAACAAAGGACCAGACTGCTGAGTCGGCTGCTGAGGCCCTGTGTCACCACTTCATACGAGTGTACGGCTGCCCTTAACGCATTCACTCTGACCAAGGCGCCTGCTTTGAGGGGCGAGTCATGCAAGAAGTGCAACGTATTTATGGAATGAAAAAGTCACGCACCACCCCATACCATCCACAGGGGAACGGGGCATGTGAACGATTTAACCACACATTACTTCAGATGATCCGTACCTTGGAAGCCGACAAGAAGCGACAATGGCCGCAGTACCTGCCTGAATTGCTATGGGCCTATAATAATCAAATCCACTCTGTCACAGGGTACGCCCCATATGTTCTCTTCTTTGGGCGACCCGGAAAAGGTGTGGGAGACCTCAACCTCGAAGACACCGATGAATTTCCTTATCGAGGCCTGCCCACTTGGATTCAGGCTCACCGTCAGAGATTAGAGACTGTCCACCGGATAGTACGTGAGAGACTACAAGAACAAGTTCACCCTAATCATCGGCCGGTGCAGGACACCCCTCTTAAAGTGGGCGACTTAGTCTTGGTACGAGTAAAGAAGCCACTAGGGAAATTGGACAGTAGGTGGGAACCTGACCCTTACTGCATTGTGGCCCACCCTCATGTTGATAGTCCCGTTTACCAAGTCCAAAATACCCTGACCAAGCAGACGCGGACGCTACACCGTGACATGTTACGCCCATGTCAGTCTCAGGGACCAGTTCAGAATGACAGAGAGGAAGTGACTATGACACACCCCTCCACAAGTGAGCCCTGGTTGTGGGATGACGATGATGATAACGGGGGTGTTGTGGAAGCTGTGACCACCCCGACAGTAACTGGGCCTGCAACAGTAGTGACACCCCCGACTGCCATATCTGACCGTCCTAATGAGAGACCGACCTCTACACTTGCTGATGATATGACAAGCTTGCGGCAGACTAGTCGCTCCACAGCGGGTGTACCGCCAGTGCGTTATGCCCAGAATGAGTTTGTTTGGCCAGCGGTCCATCGTTACATCACAACATTGCGATTACAGAAATGTGTTGATGGGGCTATTGTTGTCAGGGACTGCCAACATTCGACTGGGGGGTATGTAGCAGTCAGTAGTAGCCCCTATTGTCTTAACAGTGGTGTTTTGCTGCCATCTACTGGTGTGAAGAAATATAGCCTGGGACTGTACTACTGTGAGACAATAATCACCCTGTTCTGTTTGGTAAATGGTGCGGTCCAGAGGAAGTGACGTGAGCAGCGTGGTGTGGGCCCAGAGTGTGTGCTGTGAGGACCTGTGAGAGGCCATTGCTGCTGTAGGCCATAGTAGAAGGCCTGAAACACTGCAGAGACTGACTGGAGAAAGCGGCAGTGTTGTGGAGATTGTTCTGGAGACTAAAGCCGGACTGTGCCTTGGACTTTGTTCAGACCTTCACCCAAGACAGAAGCAAGACAGAGTCTGCTGAGTTCCTGGACAGGCCTGCATCGAGGGAGCACCACAGAGAGCAGAGAGAGACTGTATAAACCCGGTACCGTACAAGTATCTCAGGGACAGCTAGGGCCAGTTTATAGCGTGCGTTATCCTCACACTGTTATATGTAACTTAGTTTTATTTTGTTGATTCCTTCCCATTTTCCATAAGTAAATTGTGTTATATACCTGCCAGTGTGCGTCTGTCTCCTAGTCGCGGATCCTTGTTACCTGCTGGCCCGGACTTACACTCTATCTGCTGAAAAGAGGATGGGCACCATCACTGCAGCTCAGCTCCCATTCACTTCTGTAAGTGGACCCCTAAACAGTAGATGGAGCTTTCTGCTTCCACCCCATATTGTGTACAGGATGGATGCCAGTAGTGGCTCCATACAGTGTCTACCCCCTACTGATCAGGTATAAGTGGATAACCTCTTTAAGGCCTTATGCACACGTCTGAGTGTATGGACTGAGGGGGCCTGATTTTTTTTGTGTGGAATACACTTGGGTGACAGTCAGCTGACATCTCATTGTCATCTGAATGCCTTCCATCCCCCACTGATCTCAATAGGGGTGTTTGTTCCATTTGAGACAGGATGGCTGTTGAAACAGGTGATGCTTGTGGTTTGGTTTACTTCGCAAGGGTCATCCAGTTACAAAGCAAAATGGAGGAACAATGTATTTACAAAAGCAGGTTTCACTTGTATGGCACTTTACAAAATCGAAGTAATTTAACCCTTTCCAATGTGGAGATCTGGGGTAACCCCTGGACTTAGCCCTCACTTACAACCACTCATGGGGAAATGCATGACAGATTTTGGCTATGGGAAGAATATGCAAATCTGTCTTCCATGATGTAATTAAGAAGTCTGGTGCCTCAGTGTTGCAAACCAATAGAGGGCGATCACTGGATTTTGGCTATGGACACCTAGCTTTCCTCACTGGCTGAGCAGTGGAGATATTCAGTGTACAATAGGTTGAAGAAGTCTTAGTTCTACGAGTACGGGGTCCAGGGAGACGGGACTGCCTGCTAACCCTACCTGCCACTTACTAACCTGAAGAGCTGATGGTGCTCTTCCATAATCTAGTTCCATCGTCTACATCTAGCACTTCTGCAAACCGGAGAGGAAACAATGTATGGGATAAATGTTGTGGTATTCTAGCAAGTGCTACTAAAGTCCTCCCACTAGAAAGCCAGAGTAGAAGCCATTCCTGTTTGTACAGTGACACATATTATTAACTTCTGAGTGTCCAATGTAAAGCTGGAAAGTGAAAATGGCCACCAGTAATAAACAGCATGAAACAATCCAGAACAGGGTGAAACAGATACACCATAACAAAGCAGTAAAGGCATTATCAATGGCCCCTCTAGGGGACACTGCATAAAGTTACTAAAAATGTGAACACACATTAAGTACATATAGATATTCTATTTATGTAGAGCAATAAGGAAAAGGGGGTGTAGGGAGCTCTATTAGAGGTTTTGTCCCAATGGGCAGTGTAGTAGACACCACTATAGGGTAACATTTTAGAAAGTACTGAAATAGCTATGATAACTCCAGAAAAGTAAAGGATTATTAATAGACCACATCAAGTCTTCATTTAGTAAGACAGATAGTTACCCAATAAGACCTGCGGAGGGATTGGTGCATCTGGCTCCTTCATCCAGTCATCATTGGAGAGTTCGATAATGGCATCAACATGTTTGACCTGATTTATTAGCAGGTCAATAATCGCTTCTTCTTCCCCACTGGTCAGTAAAGAGTTAAGATGAGCAACAAATACAGAATTTGCTGAATAGTCAGGCCTAACGATCTGGGATGGAGTTGTACTTCTCCTGGTGCGGGAGGACATTATGGATTCTGTTGCGGTGCTTTTTCAGTAATATGAAGTAAATTGATCTATGGGATTTGTGGTACTCAGTCTGCGTAGAGAAGGCTGTGTGTTTTTCTGTGCTATTTGGGGTCACTGGCTCATGCTGTGATTTCTATAGATAGAACTAACCATGTGATTTATCAGTGCGGAACTGTCCAAAGCAAAGCACAGCAGAGGCTCAGGTGCCAAATACACTACATGGCCGTCTCCCTATCTATGCCACTGTTTAATCCCATAGAAGAGTAATAAACCTACAATCGTAGGAGTTAATTTGACTCCACTAAGGTGGAAATTGTCAAATAAAACCATTATATGTCAATGACCTATGATTCTAGGATAGGTAACTATAAGGCTACTTATTAGCCTTGAATGCTGCCAGTTTGGGTGCCTGTGCATAGTGCAAACATGGATCCACAGTATTTCCCCACACATGAAGAAGTGCCGATTGGCAGTACTAGTTATGAATACAGTTCCCTCTATGATTCATGTACTTGTCTAGTGTCTTCCTCATGGTAGCCTCAAATATTGCTTTGCTTATGTAGTAGCCCATTGACAAACCACAAAACTTCCCCAACAAAGAAGTCAGTAATGATAGTTCATTGATCGAGGGGTAACATTTAGTTCATGAATTTTATATTTTTATAAGACTGTAGCGCACAATAAGGTAAACCGAATATTTACGGCTTGATTTTTGTGTTAAGTCCTTTTGGGAAAGACTAATATTCCAGTGTACTAAAAGGTAAGCTAAATGACTTTTCCATATGGCCTACCAAGGCATGTGGATACAGTTTCACAGAGAGTTGTGTCTTGTGGGATAAGAGAAGGAAAGTAGTTCCTTCTTTGTGATCTTGGTCTCTCTAATGCCCAAAGAAAAGCAAAACATTAAAATTGCCATCTTAAATATTTCTATGATGGGACAACTAAGTAGGTTTACTGAATGTCACCCTATAGGTGGGTAAATACATTGAACTAGACTTCAAGTCGCTTTGAAAAACACTTCCAGATATAAGAATATGACTAGGGTTTTGGTTCGATTTTTGTCACTAGTTCTTTAGAATGGTGTCGTAATAGTTTTCATGAATATATTGGATATATATTGTGTTTTCCTGGATCTCTCTTTGTTTTTTTTACAATGTAGATTCTGATCTCCATATAGGGATCACAATGTACTTTTTTTCCCCTATCAGTATGTCTTCGTACAATGGTAGGAGATCCACACAAGCATGTTGAGAACTTACAAACTCCTTGGAGATGTTGTTCCTGGTGGGATTTGAACCCAGGACTCCAGCGCTGCAGTGCTAACCACTGAGCCACCGCGTTTCCCCTTTTTCCTGGATCTTTCATAATGTTCAGGGAACTACCTGTGTAGGTTTGTTGTGTTGTCTGCTTATAATGAAACGTTCCTATTATTCTGTGCTGACAATATCAGGGCCCCTCTGAATGTACCTGGTTTCAGTAAATTGATACTATTTTTCCAAGCACCTGGCTCTTTGTGCCCTTGCTGTTACCTATTTCCCACTCCTCCCTCATTAGTATGGCTGTCAGCAAAGGCGGGGAGAGTCCTCCTATCTCATGCCAAATTACAGAGAGAAGGACACTGAACAATGAGGACACATCTGTACCCATACATCACTATGTCAGTCCTTCCTGTGCCCATGGCAGAAAGGAGGTAAGGTGCGGCACCGTGTAATCATAGGGATCCTACATTGCTGACCACCTATCGATCAAAGGAGCATCTACTTCACCAACCATGTTCTGCTCTCCCGGAACGTCCAAGACGGCAATGGTTATAACTTGTACAAGTATCGTGAACTTGTCACCGAAATCTTATGATACTGAAGAGGTTAAAAAAATAAGCCATTCCTGCACTTAATATGTAAAGGGCCATGTAAAGACATTCAGGAACCACTGCGCAATAGTAACCAGCCATCTGATATCTGCGGTGGTGTAAGTGCCCTATTAGACAGTCTGATATCAGGGCAATTATTGGGAACAAGTTCTCCTAAGAACGCTCTGAAATTTCATCGTGTCATTGCATTGCCGTAAATGCGGTTTCTTAGCTAGGTGAATCTTATATGCGAGATTAAAGCTGTAAGATTATGGTCAGCACATCGCTGTGTGTAATGGGGGATGTATTACTGATAATACTCCTACTAAATTGGGGAGGGGTATCCAACTACAGTAATAGATAAAATAAATAAATAAATTTAAGTTAATAAAAACATATACATTGGAATACATATACATCAGATGGACGCGCCTCCATTTCTTGATCACACAGTTTTCTGACTCTGGTCCGTTCTCCGGATTGCCTTTTAACCACCAGTCCTGCGCTATTTTTTCTGGTTCAGGACCAGACACATTTTTGGGATTTTTCATATATGCCCTCTAAAGGACATATATATATACGACCTTGCAACGTTAGAGGTACCTCTTGGAACGTATAAAGTCTATGGGCAGTCCGGAACTGGTTAAACTTGACATTTTCCCAGTGGTCAATCAGCTCATGAATTGGGTACTAGGCAGACTAAGGAGACATTACCAGAACCTGTTCATCAGAGTACAAATTAGGGAAAAGAACACAGAGCAACCAAAACACCAATACTGATAGACTTTAACAGACTTCACTCATTAAACTTTCTTAAAATCACACAGAAATACGAAACACCTTCAATGTATTACATTAAAATGACATGAGAGTTGGCGCTGTAACACCATGGGTGCTGTAATACCATGGGCCCATACGTGTAATGCTCCTGGGGTCCTCTGTCATTCTTGCCTCACTCTCATTCACCAATTCCTAAAACTGCACCACATAACTTGTTCAGTAGTTGTTGGCAGCCTAGTCCTTGCATTGAACTGTCCATGTCCTCAGGGCCCTGTCAGTAGTCAGCTGGCCGGCTTCTAGCCTCGAACATGGACCTTGTTAGCCAGGATTATGTGCTCGCACAGCTACAGACTTCAGGTAGCAGGAGGATGCTCCATGATGGCTGGTGACTGGGGCCCCATAGCAGCGCTGAGGGCCCAGGGAGGAAGGATAGTGACTGGCCTACATACTGCCTGTGCACCTCAATGCACCTCAATGTAATCTCATCTACCTAATGTCATTGTGTAATCATTACCTGGGCAGTTATAATATGCTCAGTTTATAGAATTGGACAATGTGGCCTTTATGTTCAAAAGATATTTAACTGGTATATTCAGCGCCGCACCTCCCATGAGGCAACCTGAAGCGACCGCTTCAGGCGGCGCTATGCCAGGGCCTCAGGAGGGCGGCATTTTTGCTGACCTAAGCCAGTCCAGGACAAGCTGTCCTGGACTGGCTTAGCATCACGGTGTCTGCAGCCCGACACGGGAAGCGAGCGGTGTATTGGGGCGGCCCTGCTGGATGCAGCGCTGCTCCAGCGGCCGCCCCTCACACTCAGGCAGAGAGCAGGTCCTCTCCCTGCCTGCTCTCTGCCTGTGAACGCCGCTCGCTCGGCCCGCCCCCTTTCAGCCCGACCCCGCCCCTTCAACTCGGCCCGCCCCTTTCTTGTGACCCCCGCCCCCCCGGGGGGGGGGTGTCTTTCTGACGCCGCTTCAGGCGGCAGAAAGCCCGGGTTCACCCCTGGGTATATGAAATACATATGCCTGGGGTGTCATTAAAGGGACTGTGTAAGGGGGTAAAATATTAAGCAGAATTGGCCAAAAAAGAAAACAAACATTACTGAACTCATTGATCTCATTATCCCTTATGTCCCTGCTGGTCTCTACTTCCCAATCGGTTTCGACACTCAGGACATTTCTAGGATAGTCTATCCCACCCCTGCATACAAGATGCCTTATTGTCAGCTACAGCCTGCTTTCAAGTGTGTGTATATATATAGTGAAGACACATATTCCATTAATTACTTCTTTGGTTACACACAAGTGGTGAGATCCTTGTGGCCGATACCTTTTAACACATGCACCCACACCATTGTTTCCCCAGCAGGATGTCCTCAAGGTTTTTGTGTGTAGGGTGAACGAAGCTGTAACCTAACTAGCCTTATTGGAAATGTATAATTAGCCTTTACTATCCTTCATCCTATATCTATTATGTGTATCTACTGCCCTGGAGTGCCCCTTTAACTTTACAAAGCTAATACTGTGTGATCTTCAAGGCTACAGAGAATCAATATATAGCAGTCTTATTGAATAGATCAGCTATCCCCAACGAATTCACCGGTCGAATTGCTTTCAGCCAGTAGAAAGTCTCCTGACAGTGTACAAGCTTCATTACCTGATTTAGACCAATTTCATTGCAGTATCTAAAGTATGCAGCGAAAATTTATTAGAAATCATTGTAAGATAAAATCCACAGATATATTGTACAGACGCGTTGGTGACCATTTACTATGCAGTTGATGGAAACTATTTCTTCTTCCCTTTCTTTGCACCTTTCTTCTTCCCTTTAGCTTTCCCTGTCTCTTCCTCGGCACCAGGCATTGCTTTGCTCCTCTTCTTCCCCAGCGGTGTCTTCGCATACCAAGTCTGTAGGGGGGAACAAAAAAGTCTAGTTATTGTAAAGCACTCAAGAAGGTGTTGGGTCATTATTATCATATGAATTTGATAAAAAGAATGTATCATGAACAAATAACTATATTGTATAAATCAGCAAACAAAATATATAAAAAAAAATAATCAGGTTTTTATAAACACTTGTGTATATTTTTTTAATTCATGGATTTTTTAAATAGTTAAAAATCTATAATAAAATGTTCTGAAGTTTTCCATTTGATAGACTATACACAATAGGCTGACTATTTTCTGAAGCTCACATGTCAGCTTTGCTGTGTAGACTAAGGCAGAATCAGCAGTCATCTCATTATCATTAGAGGGACAGATGGCAGCACTATTTTACTACTGTGGTCCTAGATAAAGAAGCAAGGGGCAACATGGTGGCTCAGTGGTTAGCACTGCAGCCTTGCAGCCCTGGAGTCCTGGGTTTGAATCCCACCAGGAACAACATCTGCAAGGAGTTTGTATGTTCTCTCCATGTTTGCGTGGATCTCCTCCCATTCTATAAAGACATACTGGTAAGGAAAAAAAAATTACATTGTGATACTTATATGGGGCTCACAATCTACATAAAAAATGCAGCTGTATACAGATAGATGGGGCTCTGTATATAGCTGTCATGCCACTATCTGGACAAGAGAACTGCCCCCCATCATTGGATATTGTATTAGTCTGTAAAAACTTTTCTGCCCATTAATCCCCATTCGTATCAATTTCCATTAGGCAGGCACGCCCTGCTGTACTGCCGCTATAGATAAAATAGGGAGACTATATGTTCCTCCAATATGGCCACACCAGGTGAAGTAGAAAAGTCCATCAATAATTGTCACAGATCTTCATCTAATTCATGGATATAAGGTCCCATTTAGTTTTTTTTTAACCCTGCCCTTCCCAATACAGAAGGTAATGCAGGCAGAAGATTGACCATATCCATTGCTTTACATCATTTACATTACTCCAACACCACACTGACCTTGAACGCTTCCTCCTCTTCTTTGTACACCGGCTCCTGTCTGGACAATGAACCCAGAAATTCTGCTGCTGTCAGAGGTTTCTGAGAAAGCTGCATTATTCTTCTTTCATTGAGCACCGTGTCCACTGCTTGCACCATGTGACCAGGGGTAAATCCATCTGTGATCTTAGCCAAAGCGCTGTAATTCAGAGATGGCGCACTGTCTACACGAATGGAGGTCAACTGCTTCCAAAGAACTGGGGAAAAAAGATATGAGAGATTATATAATTTACTGCACCTTCTGGGCGGAGGTCTCAGGGGCGTTCACACTTGCACCCGTGTCCGCCCACCGGGTCTCCATCCTATTCCCCAGAGAAGCTGGACAGGGGACGGCTTCCCAGCGGTCCGTTTAAAACCCATTCATTTCACTGATTTTTTTTAAAGCAAACCGCCAGTGTCCATATGCAGCCTAACCACGGGGAAACCATTTTTTTTTTTGGCTGGACACAAAGTTGGACATGCAGGACTTTGTGTCCAGCCAAAAAAAACCAGTTTCCCCACGGAGAGGCTGCACATGGACAGCGGTGGTTTGCTTTAAAAACTCACTCAAATGAATGGGTTATAAACTGACTGCTGGGAACCCCTCCCCTATCCAGCTTCTCTGGGGAATAGGATGGAGACCTGGCAGGGAGACATGGGTGAGCGCAAGTGTCAATGTCCTCTCATTTTAGAAAATAGAATCTACGAATTTATTTGTATGTAATTGACAGGGATAATGTGTATTAGTTTAATACCTCTTATATTACATTATCTTGCATATCTGAAGTTTAGAGAGATTCTACTGCTGTCAGTAGGGGAACAAGGGGTTCAACCTCACCTGTGATCTGCCTTGCATCTGTTACCTACCAGTCACATGACTGTGTGCTAGCCATTGTATTAGTGGATAACACATGGCCCCTGTAGATATTAATGAATAAATTAACACAACATTTGTTTTAATGGCCTGTGAGACCAATCTGAGAAAAAATAGAACATGCCATTTCCTGGGCCGCTTTCACGGATCCTTGATAGACTCAAGTCTATGAGGGATCCGTGAAAATGGGTTATCCTGGAGTGTACAGCAGGTTGTGAAAAATGTACAGTCAAGTGCAAGGCACATTTGTCTGACTATGCCTAAAGGGCAACACTGAATAAGCAGCTATGTCCACAATTGGTTCTAGACATGGTGCCTTTTATCACATATGTGTATATGCATAGACCCGAATTACTCCTTCCCTATGGGCCCACCAAATATATGTTATGGGCCAGAGAGGATATATAAAGATTATATTAGGCTCCATTAGGAACTGCCTTCACAAAGTCCATCTAAAATTACGGGAGCAGCATGGTTGCTCAGTGGTTAGCACTGCAGCGCTGGAGTCCTGGGTTCGAATCCTGCCAGGAGCAACATCTGCAAGGAATGTGTATGTTCTCCCCATGTTTGCATGTATTTCCTCCCATTTTCCAAAGACATACTGATAGGAAAAAATGTACATTGTGATCCCTATGAGGATCACAATCTACATAAAAAAAAAATTATAGACAAAATTTTTTATCCATAAAAATAATGCGCACCTAATGGAGACCCAATAGTCCCCATTATAATCAGTGGCATCTATTGGGCCCTGTTTGTGTTTTATTAGATGGATTTGTTATCACTCACATGTGAATGTAGCCTTATTCTGTTTCCTTCCAAAATCAGTGTGTCACAATGCTTGAAGTATGGGCGAACACCAAATATATATATAATAGGGCAGAAGATGGAGACTGTCCTATATAATTGATAAATACATCATTCCCTCTCACCCAGGCGTGCCGCATAATCCGGTCGTGGCACCAGAACAATTTTCTTGTACACTTTAGTCAGAGGTTTGACTTCTGCATCGAATGGTCGCTGACTGGTTCCCACAACAAGGATCCGATCTTCCGATTTAATGGATTTTAACAGTTTTGGGAGATCCTTTTTCAGACGTTTGGGATCTAACTGTTGAAGTGGAAGAGAAAGGTGATTGAGATGAAAAAGTGAGATAACAAAATATATTATATAATATGTTCTATGATCTAATAAGTCTAAATAAAATATCACTTGGAATATATATTATGTATATATTATATATAACATATAGTATATGTCTATGATAAATAACAATAGGTCTTCTAGTTCTTATGTAATCTCATGTAGTCATGTAGGATAGATTTAGCAGGTGTGGTATAGTATAAATAATGGACACCAGGGGGCAGTAAATCAATGAAGCATAACCAGTATAGTGGAAATTTACTGGGCAAATATGTTACATTTTCTTCACTGCATCAGTGCAGATGGTAACAGTGTTAGTTTATATAATTGGTTCTAGCAGAGAGTCTATATAGGATATATGAATAAAGGGTACAAGGTATGGGGACTTGATATATAAGTGTAAATGACTTAACCCATAACATTCATTTTCTCAGTCGGGAAGTGTATGATTTATATAGTGTGAATGTTACTATTCCATTACAATTCTAAAAATGACATTTGCACCTTACAAACAGTTTTACCTGTTTCTCTGTCTTTGGTACCTTCTTATAAAACATCTTCTCGGCATCTTCGATCCATATGATTGATGGCTGGAGCTGACGGGCCACCTGTAAATAGGTTACAATCCTCTGAAATGTTATTTCCATCATCATTAACACTGAACTACATACTCAGTGAAAGCGCAGTCAATTCTCATCATTGGCTGTCACATTTGTCTATTACATTTGCATCTGAAAATCCGATTAAAATTGAACCTCTGTTTCCGTCTTTGCATTTGCTGTTATTCCTGATTAGTTTGATTCATGTGCTGGAGAGAAATGCATACACTGTGGTCTCGTATAAATAAACTTGTCCATAGATCAATTGCTTTGGCAAGATTTCAAGTATGCTATTACCTGCAGTCACCACTAGAGGATGTCCTTCCATCACTGCTACACAGAACCACATGTGTCTAATTTACAGCACCTGCACAGTGTGAATACACATTCACCATAACCTACTTATTAAGAGTAAAGCACAGTATATACACGCCACTTGTGCAACAACTACTCTAGAAACCTTATTGTCCTTGGTTCATACTTTGCAGAGTGGAGGGGTGCTATTTTCTTGAAAGGAGGTTCATAGAGGTCATATAGGGAGGTCGCCTGCTCCGGACACCTCTATGAGACCCAACAGAGAGCTGTGCTGTATGAGCCATGTAATACCACATTTCTAGGTGGCTCTGACTTCTTCTGACAAAACTAGCCAGTTGTGCATTTTGGGAGCCACCTTTTTGAAGGGGATGATGTCTCTGTTGAGATACCCTTTCTGTGGCTGGTTTCTACAATGAAGCATTTGTTGCGAGTTCACATCCTGCAATGTCATATCATGGTTCATAGCATGGCCTTTGTATATAGGCAATATATCCACTTGCACTGACGCTCCATTAGAATAGCTGCAAGCAGTCAGTTATATGTCCCATTAGGTTGTCATCTATGTCAGAAGCTCCATCATGTAGATTCCATCATATCTGACTAGAAGAAGTGATGGGCCCATGCTGCACCCCAATGGACCCCATTATTAATCAGTAGCATCCATTACTTGCCACCATTGTTCGTTTTTACAAATGCTAAATACATAATGTGAATAACAAAATGTGTTTGCCCTCCTACAGAAGCTATCCACTATCTACAGGAGGGTCCTACTCCTAAGATCCTCCACGGATTCTACCAACAGGGGTGCTTTAAACCCCAGTCTGAATGAAGTGTTGGCTGGGCAGTCTCACCACTGCTCTATTCTTTCTATGGGGCCACCATGATAACTTAGTGCTGTACTGAAGCCTTAGGCTCCCCTGTTCTCATAATGTTGGAGATCCATCATTAGACCTCCGCCGATATGCAGTATGTCCTTATTCTGTTACTTCACTTCATAAAGATACTCATTTTGAATTAGTATATGGGTTGTGAGCCTCAACAAGGACAGATACTGATGTGATGACAAGCTTTGTACAGCACTCTGGAATATGTTGGTGATATATCAATGAAAAAAAATAGTATGGTTATCTTTAACAGAAACCACAATTCTGAGTTTTTAGGCCCGTAAGAGGTAGATTGTCAGGTTAGGTTTTCAACCAATTTACACACGTGGATATGGCAAATTGCAAAACTTGTCAAATTGTATGAGGCAGTGAGAGAAATCCACATTGGGAAGTAATTATAGAAGGCATCGAAAGAGAAGTTACATCTCCATCCTGGAGATTAAGAGGGGTCCAAGGACCTATCTGCCACTAAGGGTCCATACACACAGAGGAAAATGGTGAGGAATTTGGTGTGGAATTTCAGGGCTGAAAAAAAAAGTCTCCCATTGAGTTCAGTTGGTTCCTTTTTCTGCTAGTATGTGCAGAATGGCACATTGTAGCCAGGGAGCGCTCCCAGCTTGGCATGTCATGGCCAAGATGAGGATAACTGGCAACAAGTGCTGACCACCAGGACTGGATGAAACAGCTGGGAGACTCTTCTGTAACTCTAATAGAAATAAATGGGCGATATGGAAATATCATAGCACATTTAGTAACATTGTCTTCGTAACTGTGAAGCTACAGAAACAATGTAACTGCACTCTTTCTGTATCTCTGAGTAACCTCTATGGAAGTTAAAGGGGTTGTCCCATCACAAGGCTCCTATCTATACTGCTAGTTTATGTGGATATAAGACGTTTCCTAAATGCATTGCTTTAACAAAACTGCTTTGTTTGGCCGCTATCTTAATTTATTCACTTCATTGTTTACACTTCGTTTCTATGGCCCTTGGGATTATCTGCTCATTTGTCAAGTGATGTAGCTGCCTGCTCTCAGGGGGGAAGGAGGGGCTGGGAGCGGCTCTGAGCTGTTAAATGACACAGATAGGGGAGGTGAGAGCTCCAGGATTTCTGAGCTCTTATCAGTTGGTTTAATTGAATTTGGCTGATAAGGGCTGAGATAGGGAGTCCATTACCTCTGTATGTAATGCAAACTGACTCAAATCCAGCTCTGCTACATCAGCTTCACACTGTGGTAATTCATTTACAAACAATCCCGTGCAAGTGAAACCCCGCCCACCTATGTGCGAGAAAAGCAGGACGTGAAGAGAGCACAACAGCCTGCAGGTTAGTGAACAAGTGTCATGGGAATACACCTTTAAAGAATCAGTGTAGAACAGCACTGCTTGGCTGTTTCTGCAAGTCCCACCCAGCCTTTCTCGTCTCTAAGACGCTTTAAGATGCTAATAGTAGGCGCATTTAAGATGTTCTGGACAGTATTTTCATGGGAAATAATAAAGATATTCATCTTACTCTGACTACAGCATATGTCATATATAATATAAATCTAAAGTTTTATTTTTTGTTCTTAACTCCGCCATGGAATGTCAAGGTAAAATATACAAATCTGTAATTCAGGGTTTAGCATTTCTTTTAATTAAATTCCCTTTATTTGATAAAGGTAACCTAATCAGATTTACTCCAAGGAATGGAGAAGAGATAAGCTGCTTTCTGCGATCATTGCAGCCATGTGTATGAAAACAGCAACAATAGGTTACAGGTATTGGCTACGTCACATTGTATTTGGTTTATATGACTCTCAACTTTATGTCATTTTGAGGTCACATTTGTCTAAAAGGAATTCCACAGATTTTGACAACGTAGCATGATAAGGACAGGCAGTATGTACAATGGATGATAGATACATCCTTTGGGTTCCATGTGGTCATGGTGCTATTAAGGAAACAAATGGTAAAGTGTAGCTCTGGGTGTATAAGATGGGAATGTTGAGTATTTGCCTAGTGTGGAGTCTTTGACCCCCACAAATCACAAAAATAAGAGCCCCCTGGCACTTCTAACATTTCATTTGGTGTTCTTTGGAGAAGATCTCATAGCTCAAAGCCTCTGGGCTTGGAAGAGTGTCAGGGCTCCATCATACGTTTGCAGTTCAAGATCGTGGATGTTTCATTGGATTTTTTTTTTTTTTAAAACTAGGGCTATACTGTAACTCTATGGTTCTTCTACTATAAAAGTTTATTGGGTGTTCTGGGGGCAGGATTCCTCTATTAGCTAGCGGTGTGCCTATAGAGAACATTGAAAGAGATTGTTAAAAGGAGGCAGTCCCTTTAGAATAAGTTCACACAGGAGGGACTTGATACAGATTTCAGGGCAAATCCATAACAGAGAAGCAGACAAGGGGAAAAGATTTTACAAAACCTCACACACTCTACAGGAATTTTCCACATTAGAAATTGACCTGTGGTGTAGATTTTTCATTTCCCAGCATGTCAATTTCTAAAATGGAAAGAATAAAGATTTGTTAGGTCAAATGATATACGGGTCAAATTCGTGTGTCATCTGTTCTGCTGTTACTGACCCATACATTGCACATAGTCTTGTGTAGAAATGGGCGACCTCTCAATATTTGTTTTGTTTGGGACCAATATTTGTTTCAGGGTCGGTACGAACCAGACTTTAAATAGATTTAAAACATATCGTTTAACACTTTCAAAGCTCTTGGGAAACCTATCTATCCAATTTCTAGCTTTCTAAGGCTGAAGTTATGTCAAAGTGACATTTATGTCTATGTAAAATCGGATGGTAAGCGGTGGATGGCTATTACACATTCCAACATAAAACACTCAAAAATTAACCCTATTGACCAAAAGTGCGTTATAGTGGAATGTGATAGACTAGGCCGCAGGACATGTCTGGCTACGTGGTGGGAGCTGTGGCAGCATAAGTGGCAGGCGGTATTGTATGGATTAATATGATGGACCAGGTCACAGGAGAAGCGATTAGAACAGCAGTTTGTACCTAGTGAAAAATCTTTTCTTACGGTTTTTTTGGGCAAGAGTTTAAAATGTTTTCATTAACAGGATTGACTTTGCTAGTAACAATTATGTTAAACAATCTGTGGACGGATGAAAATTAGACAAAATTATATTCTTGGCAATGAAAGAGTTGACTCTCCTTTGTTTGTATGACTGTTGCAGTCTGGCTCACACAGCAGATATTCTCCCTTACTCCCTTACTATGATTTCTATCACTAATCTTCCTGTGTTGTAATTCTCCTACTCCTGGCTCTATTGTAAGTTTTGCAGTACTCATTGTTCTGTATCATGCTGTGATAAATAATACATCCATCCTAGTGGCATAACTAGGAATGGCAGGGCCCCGTGGCGAACTTTTGACATGACCCCCCCCCCCCCCCGACTGACGCCGTAGACCTTGACCGACCCCCCTCCTGCGCGTTCTATTATGCCCCATAGTGGCCCCCTGAACACAGTATTATCCCCTATAGTGTCCCCTGCACACAGTATAATGCCCCATAGTGGCCCCTGAACACAGTATTATCCCCAATAGTGGCCCCTGCACACAGTATTATACCCCATAGTGGCCCCTGCACACAGTATTATCCCCAATAGTGGCCCGTGCACACAGTATTATCCCCCATAGTGGCCCCGGCACACAGTATTATGTCCCTTAGTGGCCCCTGCACACAGTATTATGTCCCTTAGTGGCCCCTGCACACAGTATTATGTCCCTTAGTGGCCCCTGCACACAGTATTATGTCCCACTGTGGACACCCATAAACAATTATTATACTCTGGGGTCTTTTCAGACCCCAGAGTATAATAATCGGAGACCCGATAAAAACATAAAAAAAAAAAGTTTCTTACCTGTCCCCCGGCTCTTACGCTGTCTTCTCTGCTGCCATCCTTCTTCTATGACGTCGGACGTCACATGACCTGGGAAGCAGGCCGGGTTCATGTGACGTCAGCGACGTCAGAAAGGATGTCAGGAAGGAGGCCTGGCAGGATCGTGGAGAGGTAAGTAACAGTGTTTTTTATGTTTCTTACCTCTCCCGGGCGGCCAATCATTATACTCAGGGGTCCGAAAAGACCCCCGAGTATAATGATAGCAGCAGTAGCGGCGGTCACGGAGCCCCTAATGTCCCGGGCCCTGTGGCAGCTGCCTCTGCTGCTATGACGGTAGTTACGCCCCTGATCCTTCCCCTACTTCTACCATCACTGAAATGCCTCTTCTTCTTCTAGCCCACACAACCCTATATATCACATGGGACATCAGCACTGTAAGGCGTCCACTTACCACTGACTATTGGCTGAGAGGCTATCAGGTAATGTAAGATGGTGCCAGAATATCACACAATGACTCACAACACATGTCTCGTCTGTATTTTTATTGCGCAATACATTTTAGTCCGAGGAGGATCGCCATTTATTTGGTTTTGCTAAAATCTGAACAATTTGGAATATTCATGTCGAACCTGGCTTGTGACAAATAGGTTTGCCTATCTCTAGTCATGGGTATGGAGCATAACAGTGTACAGGAATGGTGGAATAAACTAGTATGTTAATATGTTATGTATTTCCCAGTAAGAAGATTCATCAACTAGGATAGAAGACATTGACTGTCTATAATAATGTTGTTTAAGTAACAACATAACTTTGTTAGTATCCATATTTGATATTCTCCGTTACCTAGTGAAAGCTGTGATATTTCTCGCCCTTCATCTACCTTAGCTAGATTTACATTCCACCTCTACAAGCAGTGTGTACTTTTAGCTGTCAGAAATCTATTGTTTTCCGCCATAACCCTGTGATGTCACGGCGCCCCTGACTGCAGCTCCATGCTCGGAGATCCTGGTCCTGACTGGCAGATAATAAATCATGGCTAGTATTTGCTGATGATGTAGCGCGCAGCTGTTCTGGGTCTACGATTGGCTAATTAATTATCGGAAAATGTTACAGTTGGCAAAACTGGGTCTTGGATAAATACCTCCCGCACGCTCTGGAATCTTCCCTGAAATTATTTCACCATGTCACAGCATCTGCCTCCTCCTCATATACATCAGTACAACATACAGACGGTCTAATGCAAATCACTGATGGACAATAGTAGATCATAACATGATTCTGTAGGCCACATATAGAAAATAATATATATATGTAACTTCATTGTAGGTATATCATCTATGAATGCAAGGGGTAGATGATGCTCTGTTGTTTATCTTGGGAGAAATAATAAAATCAGACACAAAAGATCCAACTTGGACATTTTGTATTTTTTGGAGCCCAGCATAGATTTGCCAGTTTGGATGGACACTAGATCTTATGTGAATTCTCACAATTTCCTTCATGTAACTGCTTTCTTTGGCCAGTAATAGGCAATACGATATGTATATGACCAAATAGCTGTCAATAAATAATCACTTCACCAAAAACTACGTTCCTCAACTTCCTCAGAAAAAATAAGTAAATAAATAATAATAATAATAATAATAATAATAATATATATATATATATATATATATATATATATATATATATATATATATATATTTATATCAACTATGGCCAAAATGGGCATTTTTGACGACTTATTTCATAAGGAAACTGATGGACTAACATCTATCCCTGGAGTGTTTCTGGATATGCCATGAATACTCAATAGATGCGGGTCTCATCTACAGCACCCAAACCTATCTTGGGAATGGGGCCCAGTCTGTTCTGCCATCACTAAGGAACAGAGCATTCCGAAACGCGTTGGTGTTTTTTAATATGTCGCTTTTTGTTTTTTCATGCTTTTTTCTGTAACCTTGCTGTATTTTACTATTAACATGGATTAAAAGTTACATTTTAAATATTGCTCCTGGAGTGATGCCGATCTATCTCGACATTTTTGCTATTGTTTCTACGCTCCTTGGTCCGGGAAGCTGATCGTGCACCCCGAAGAGGACATTGTACCTCTTCATTCACTTGTATGGGAGTTATGGAAATAGAACAGGTTGGACTCACATCTGTCAGATCTTTATAGCATGTCCTATGGAATACCCCTGTAAATCTTCGGTTTTCTTAGAGAATGTATGAATGTGTATGTTTTTGTACTACAGAGATGTGGCCATTCTGTGTGCTAGCACTGGTGGGGAATTTAGATTATGAACCCTACTAGGGGCAGTGATTAATGACAACATATGTAAAGCATTGCGGTATATGTTGGTGATATATGCAGTATAAATTGTAATTTATTCATTTCAATCTGTCTCCATTCTGAGCTTAGGGGTCCAGTGGTCGGTCCTGACTGCTTTCTTTGGTTGGTTGTGCTTACAGAGGTAGCAGTCAGTCACTAAGTTGTACCGCCTACTTGACTCCTAAGCATAGAGAGCGATCTGGATGATCTTGTATACTTGCCTTAAGCACCATATGCAGCATCATCTGCAGTCCACTTTTGCCTGGATACTTCCCAGAAATGTTAGCTGGTGACAGGTTAAACAGGTTGGCTCCTGTTTCATTGCAGATGGCATTCACTAACATCTTTTTCCCCACACCAGCTGGTCCTGCCAGAAGAAGGGCTTTCACCTGCGGAGCCTTCTCATGAACCGAATCACAGCCTATAAAACAGAGAAGAAATGCTACAGCCCAAAAAATCCATAATCGCTCAATATAAGATAAATATTTGTTTTTCCAAATTCCAGGAGATTTCCTGACAACTTGCCCAGGTGTATCACTTCACAATGTGTGTATTTTTGGAAGGTTGGAAGAACAAATATTGTACTGACATATGCATAATAGCTTCATAGGGGTATGACCTGCTACAATGTGCCCCATTTTAGTTATTTCTGATACAAAATAGCAACACAGTCTGCAATAAACGGTCTTATGTCACACGATCCTCCTACAAGGGTACAGAAATGATGGGTAAACATTAATGGACCTTGCAAACAACCATCTGATATTAAACCTTGACCTCTACAAGACGATCAATGAATCCTGAGTGATTTGCTCTACACATGTTCTCATTAACACGGAGATTGTGCTACATCTTTAACAATTTTCTTCCTCAGTACTTAGCAAACAAGGTGATCTACTCCCACAATGTTCAGTCTTCATTTGCATTAGCTTTGTTATGTCTGATAATCATTAATGAGGCGTGCCATACAGCCAGGAATAGTACATCGTCTCACTATAGATCCTTTTATGATGAGCTCCTACATCACTTCATGTCTTCTGCTAACTGTATAACATGACAACAAAGTCACATCTGCCTCTAGTTATGTAGAAATATCCTTGTTCTACAGCTGGAATCACAGAGAGTCCTGCTCCATGAGAAAAGATAATATTCACCAAGACCTGACCTGGCCTTCACTATCCTCCCCACACGTCTTGTAACCAAAAAGGGAGTGATTGAGAGCAGCCATGTGTTCACCATGAGGTCCCATGCCTTTAATAATGCACTTCAATATTGTAAGGTTATAACATGGAACTTTTTACCATCTGTATGTAACATATATAGATTGTAAGCCCTCGCGGGCAGGGCCCTCTACCCCACTGTGCCAGTCGGTCATTGCTAGTATTATATCTACCTGTATATTTTGTGTATTGTATGTAAACCCCCAAATGTAAAGCACCATGGAATTGATGGTGCTATATAAATAAACAATAATAACACTAATAATTGACCCATCAAATGCTTCATGAGTCAGAAATTAGAGGATTTACAACCGTTGGCCCATATTGGTTATTGTGTTGAACAGGTCACAGAGATGTCATCCAATACATACATACAGTACAGTACAAAAGCGGTTGAAAAGTGCTGCAAAGTTGGAATACTTTATAAAATATAAGGGTTAATACTAGATTTTTGCCAATTGATGAAAGGCATCTAAAGAAATCTAAATCCCATCAATATTTGGTGTGACCGCCATTTGCCTGCCATCAATTCTTCTAGCTACTCTTGCGCACAGTTATTAAAGAAACTCAGCAGAGATGTTGTCCTAAACATCTAGGACTAAGCACAGATCTTCTGCCACCAGTTTAATTGGCCCCTTCATTTGCCCTCAAATTTTAACATAATAAAACACTCACCCCTCCTCGGTCCCCTTCTGCTCTTGTCTCTTCTCCTGGATTGTTCAGGGAGCTGCAGATGTGACATCATCACATCGCGCCTTCAGCTCCCGGGGTTTGAGCACACAGAGATGTGCTTCACAAAGAGTGGTGAAGCAGGAGCTGTCTGAGGAAGGCTCCTGCTTCATTATGGTATTTAACACATCCTCTGGATGCAGATCAGTTGATACTGCCGACCGGGACAGGACTCGGAATCACAGGACTGTCCCGCTGAATCTGGGACGGTTAGGAGGTATATACATTATATGTTACTGTCCTTTTACATTTGAGATTCTTATTGAGCAATCTATTAATATCTGTTCTCAACTAGCAAACTAATAAATACAGAATAAAAACTTGTAAGGTATTATGGGTGTGATGTCACTGGCCTGAGATGAGGAAGTGGAACTCAATATCATACAGTAGTTCTGGACAATCCCTTTAATAAGGCATCTGTAAATTAACCACAAAAGGAAGTAGATCATTACCAGCAGGTTCTCTTCTCCATGGTCAGCTAATTGTGGGAATTTTATCAGACAAATAACTTTGTGAGAACCTTGATCAGAGGCCCTGTTGCTCCTGTTGACCGCACTGGATATGTTTATGTCAAAATCTTCAACAATGAAGATTTCCTTTAAACCAATTATTTCTGCAATTACATAAATGTGCAATAATCCTAAGTATGACTTGTGAGGAAGGAACACATTAACGTATTTGAACATTGTTGATAAAATCATTGATAAGTTTTTTTTGAAGATTGAACTTCTCCAGAGATCTGGACAACAGTCTTGTTGCCAGCCATTGTACTGTGCTTGCGCACATCTGTATAGAAGGTTATTATTAAAAAATATGGTACAATAAAACATGACGGAACAAAGAGCAAGACAGCTGAGAACCAGGAAATACTGAAAACTGCAAATAGTATAACAATTACTCAGCAATGAAATACCAGTAAATAAATTCAGAACATTATGCCTTGTGCGATTCTTCCTCCCCGAGGCTGCAATTGTATCGTTAGAATCTGTTCTTGCCCTTCACAGGTTTATAATTCTCTCTTCATACTGAACAAAACAGGACTTTCCTGGTATGGGTCTGCATATATAACATAGTTTTCATGTGATAGACACAGTCCATAGATGTATACTAAATCAGGCCCATAAGTCCTATATCAATATCTGATGTTAGGGTAAGGGCTCATTCACATCTGCGCCCGGGGTCTCCCTGCTTTCAGGTTTCCGTTTCCTGCCCGAAACTGGGTAGGAGACGGAAACCTGCAGTCATTTTTCAAACCCATTCATTTGAATGAATGATAGTTTGGTATCTTGCATCAGCTCTAGCTCTTATGTGCAACTGATCCATAAGTCGGAAATCAAGGACCTATACAGTTGGTTCTTACATATGGGTCCTCTGTTGATAGTGTTCACAGTCTTTGGTTTGGGGCTTACATATTACTGCTTTGCACAGGGTACAAGCAAAATTATTGCATGCCATGTCTTCATTCATTGGTATTAATATAGTGATATCTGAAACATTCAAATGTTTTAAACTATTATTTTTATCATTAGAATTTATTTTACTTATATTTTAGTTTAGCTCCATTTTTTTTTTTTTTTATAATGAAGCACAATTAACAAATAAATGTCAACTGGGCTATGTTTTATTATTATTATTTTCAGGACAACCTCTATTCATGTATGACTTGGTAAAGAATACCATTGAATCATTGATTTATTGCTTCCATTGATGCAAGGATAAGAGAGAATGGCCTCTCCAGGTCATCGGGTTGGCTTTCCATCACTAATAAATGAATGGAAGAAGATTCTGTAGGACTCCACAATACCAAAGACACAAAGTGAGCTCGAACCAGAGATTTTTTTTTATATTCTTCTAAGAAATTTATGAAATATTTTAACATGATTACTCTTAAGTTCACAATATTTGCTTCTATAAAACTGTGTAAAGTTAATGGACAGTACAACATCTTTAGTGTGTTAGTAATATACAGTGATTTATACGTTGTCCTGGTGTAGGCTGCTTTCCATAGCAGGTTACAGCCAATGACTAGTGTTGATGTCTTTGATGGTACAGCCTAAGATAATATAAGACCATTCAAGAAGGAAATTTTTGCTCACCTAAAGGTAGGACTCCATACAGGACAAGAAGCTGTTTGACATCACTAAGAGATGGCATTGGTTCTATGTCAGCCTGTCGCAAAGTAGTGCCTAAATAACTATATTCACCTAAAAAAATGCATATAGTTAATAACTAGAAATGGTCAAACATTTAATGTTTTGTTTTTGGTATGGTCCAAATATTTAATGTGAGCCAGACTTGTTTCTCATGAACCAGAAGTGCTAATATTATACTTTGGGGTCTCTTCAGACTACAGTATATTATAAGTAGAGGCTGAGGCCAAACGTTGTAGAAACGTAGCTTTTTTTTGCAGATTTTGCTGCAGTTTTTTGAGCCAAAGCCAAGAGTAGCAACAAAAATAATGGGAAATATATAGGAGGCTCTTCTACTTCTACTCTCTGCTCAATCCACTACTGGGTTTGGCTCAAAAAATGCAGCAAAATCCTGCGTTTCCACAACATGGGGCCTTAGCCTAAGGGTCCATTTACACGGAGGAAAATGGTGAGAAATTTGGTGTGGAATTTCAGCACTGAAAAAAAAGCCTCTCATTGACTTCAATGGGTTCCTTTTTCTGCTAGCACTGGGAGGCTTTTTTTCAGCGCTGAAATTCCACACCAAATTCCTCACCATTTTCCTCCGTGTCGATGGACCCTTATACTCACTTTCCCTCACCTCTCCTGGGCATCCTCATGGCATCCAGCACTCCCTCATCATCCTCTTCTGGCCTTCTGAGTGATGTCATGTGTCTTGGGAATGCCAAGGATGGGTAAAGGAACATAAGTATAACTTTCAATATTTACGCACTTTTGGAAAATTTGGGTTAAATTTGGTACCAGTCAAACTGGTTCGTTCATCTCAATGTAATATTCTGTAGCCAATTCTGATGGTAGCCAGAGAGGAAGGTATATAGTTAATATAGAGACACAACATTGCCAAAGTTTCCCTTTCATGTAAAAGTTGAGATGATTCCTTTTATAGGTGAATCTTCTGCAATATTATCGTGATGATAAAAACAGCCATGTAGTATACAGGACAGAAATAAGTGTTGCTGGCTACAAGACTGCAGCTTACCAATAAAATCTGACAGTTTCACCGGCTTTGGTTTGATGAGAAGACCTTCTGTAACCAGCTCTTCATACAGAGAGTCGATTGTCCTGTAGATAAAACAGCACATGGTAATACAATGTATATAATATTAATGGTAGAGCATCCTAATGGAAAGACTCCAATGCTCACAGCTACATAAATCTGTCAGGGAGAAGACATCATTCCAAACTTCCTGAACACCTGCAGCTTTAGTGTTAGGTTAGTTTTTAGTTTTAAAGGTATTCTTCTATTTTAGGCTTAATACACACATTGAGAGTTATCAACTGTGCAATTTTGTTGCGCCTTAACAATACACACACTTAATATATAGGCGCACTTGCATCATAAATATGAAACTCACCACATGGAATTGTGATTTATATGAAGTCTAATACGGAGTGCTTATATATGCTGCCTATATACTGGAGTGCATTTGTCCTAATTTTGGGCTTTTTTATGATAAGCGCGCAGTGTGAATGTGTCACTCAAAATACACCATGCTCCCTTTTCCTGGCAGAGTCTCATAATGACTAGCAGAGAGACTTTGCTGAGAAAACAGGTGCAAATGAGTAATGAATCTTGCTCAAGTCCTCCCCTCAAAAAAACAAAAAAAAATGGGACAAGTTTGACAGAAAAAAGGCACAAGTGGCTTGGTAAATCTGCCCTAGGCTAAGGCTCCACATTGCAGAAACACAGCTGTTTTTGTTGCCGACCGTGTTACGGATTTTTGAGCCAAAGCCTGGACTGGATAGAGCAGGAGGTAGAAGTATAAGAACTTCCTATAGATTTCCCATTCCTTTTGTAGCCACTCCTGGCTTTGGCTCAAAAAACCTCAACAAAATCTACAACAAAAAAAGCTGCATTTCCAAAATGTGGGGCCTCAGCCTTATTGAATTTTTGTTGCTTTTTTTTTTTTTGGTGCAGATTTTGTTGTTGCTTTTATGAGCCAAAGCGAGGAGTGGATTCAGAAGGAATGGGAAATATAAAGAAATCATGTATATTTATCCTTCCTCTTAAATCCACTGCTAAAAAAAACAACAGCAAAATTTTCACCAAAACAACAAAGACAAAAACTCAATTGGGGGAATTCTTAATCTTTTTTGCCATATTTCTATTGGAAAGGAGGAGCAGCTTTGACACATGATCATGTCATTTTTTGATTTACTGGTACCGTAATACACTGCAGATTTTCAGCCAACAAATCTAGATGTAAAATCCATATTGTATCTGTTGTATGTGGATGTACATTTATCACCTACTCAGGGGCATAATTAGAAAAGACTATGTCCCATAGAAAACCTTTAAATGGGGCCAACGCCACATGGTATAACATCCCCTTTACTGACCCTCACATGATATTAAGCCCCCTTCATCGGCCACCCCACATGGTACAACTGACATCGCTGATGATGTTCACCACAGTGCATGGGACCTCCTGAAAGCTGGAGGAGAAGCAGAAGAGGCTGTGGGCAGAAGCAGGGATTGATAAGTAAGTAGTGGCTGTCACCTGCAGGAGGAATCCAGCAAGTAACGGCCTATTCAAACAAACAAATAGAAAAAGGCCGACCAGGTCCCCTAAAGTCGTGGGCCCCATAGCAGCATCTACGGCTACTATTGCAGTAGTTTTGCCACTTCACCTGCTTACAGGATAGCTTGAATAAAGAAACTGAGTGGTTAGGCATGGTTGGTCATACATATACTTATGTGCATACCTGTCTGGTGTTAAGTCCTTTTCCTTCTTTTTCTTCCTCTTTCCACTTTTTTTTCCTTTTTTCTTTTTCTAAAGTAAGACAAATTTAGGAAGCTTAGACATAAAGAATTCAGCAGGTTATATTCTGTGCATAGAGCAGGCCATGCAGCTTATATAGCTGTCAGATGAACAAGCAGGCGACAGACATCTCATCCAGCCCCCCATACTCATATATGCTCATATGAGTAGTGTCTGGGTACTGAATTGGGGGACACTGAAAGGCTCCTCTGTTGTCATGTGAGAATAGGGAGTAACCTATATGCAATAAATAATCAGCTGAACCTCACCAAAATTTGGGCTCAGGCATTACACATCAAAGGCCTGTATTTCCCGTACTGAACTCACCTGGGTTAATGAAGCTCACTGCATTATACTGAGCTATGATACAGCGAGCTCCTGAATAGCCAGATCTCTACAGATTACTCTCTGGACAGGATATGCACTTTGCACTGTATGAGAAGTAGAGGCTGTAGAGGGGAGAATTTTTATAGAAACCTATTGGGAAAATGTTTTTTGTAAGTCTATAATTGGTGATATGTACTAACTGATAATAAAAAAAAAAATCATAACCCTTGAAAGAAACGCCACAGTATATGAATAGAAGTATTTATTGGGTTCACCCAACTCTTGCAATGGGGCCGGCAGTGTTACTTACTAGAGATGAGCGAGTACTGTTGGGATCAGCCGATCCGAACAGCACGCTCCATAGAAATGAATGGATGCACCTGGTACTTCCGCTTTGACGGCGGCCGGCCGCTTAACCCCCCGCGTGCCGGCTACGTCCATTCATTTCTATCCGAGCGTGCTGTTCGGATCGGCTGATCTGAACAGTACTCGCTCATCTCTATTACTTACCTATTCTCGTTCCTGCTCATGGCCGCTTCTGCTTCCCCTTCTGCCCTCCAGGGGGCCCTAGCAAATTGATATGGGACGCACCCTGGACAGAAGATGAAGCCGAAATGGACATGAGCAGGAATGGAGATCGGTAAGTAAATGGGGGTTACTCCTCCAGGTAAAAAAAAAAAAAAAGAAGCAGCACAAGCCCACTGGGCCCTTAAGTTTGCGGGCCCCTGGCAGCCACTACGGCTGCTATAGCGGTATTTACATCACTGGGGCATGGGATTTCTTAACAGATAACATTTGACCAACTGTACATAGATCAGTACCATATACAAAATCTGCAAAAGCACAAGTATATTTCATCAGCCTATATCTACTATTAATTCCCAGTTCTAGTAATTCTCATCATATGAATTGCATATGGCCTGTTATTCGTCTGCAAAAGATTAAGAGCAGAAAGAAGACAAGCGCTTTCTAAAAATTTTTAGTCACCATGGCAATGTGGTTTAGTCCAGGTAGACGTAATCTCAGCTTAATCTCCATAATGCTCTATGGAATGGTATTAAGCTTCCTCTATAGAAGAAATGATTTCAATGTCTGTGAACTACAGTAGCTGTAATCCTCTTACTTACCTTCCCTCCCTTCTTTCCTTTTTTCTTTTTGTTTTTATCTCTGTCTACGGCCAGTTTTAGGTTTTGGAGTTCTTGCCTCATCAGCTCATCCACCTTAGTAAGAATATAAAAGTCGGCTTTAATGTAATTTTTTTTTACATTTTCCCTTTCTTTCATCTTTTAGGCATCATTTGCAGTCATGGCAATCAGCAATCTTGATATTTCCATAAGTGGGTTATTCAAGTGTTCTATAGTGATTCAAGAACAGGCAAAATTAGTTGAGGACTATGGTCATTTTAAGACGAGCTTCAGCCAAACCTGTATCCTAATCTCTTCTTCTACTTCCTTCCTCTTATCTTCTTTGATGAGCTCGGAATCATGTGTCTGATGTAGATTCCAAGACTCATTCCGACTTTTCCAAACACCTGCAAGTAAAAAGTGAAGAACAATGTATTGGCAGACCTTTAAGTTTTATCCATGTATGTCTTTGTGCTGCTCTAAAACTTGCTGAGCTCTTCACTCTGATCTTATTTGGATTAGTCCCAAGATATATAGGAGAGTCTTGCATGTGTTCTGTCTTTTCACTTTTAATAGGCTCACCTTCATAAGTTTGGTTTGCAGATGAAATGTCAGGCAGAAATTCACTTGGGTTCATTTTCCAACCTGGTTCTTCCTCCTAAAGGGATGAGGAATACAATGAACATAACATTCATACCATATAGTCTTTTTTTTTTGCTCTGCTGGTTACCTATGTTCACAGAGGAATCCATAGAAATGTTGTGTGATTCTTACACTTATATGGACTGTATTTTACCAGCTATTCTTTCATTTAAAGTTAACTTGGTTTCTTATCAGAGAGCAAGGAAAGAAACTTATAGAGATTGGAATCCAGCCAAGGACAACATCTACAAGGAGTTTGTATGTTCTCCCCGTGTTTGTGTGGGTTTCCTCCGGGTACTCTGGTTTCCTCCCATACTGATAGAGCAGGGGGCAGCCTGTGTCGAGGTCGCCATTTCAGATATATTCACTCAGCACAGGGCTCTCTCTAATGTTGCTCCAGGTAATCCTTCTCTCTCATGGACCATCTAAACACTGTCGGAAGAGAGGGAGCACTAAGGGTGAAAGCATGAGGCATGGCGTCCTAGTGTCGAGGTTGTGAGCTAGCCTAGTCAGGGGGCAGCAATTACATGCGTAACTTGTTTTTGTACCTTGAAGCAAGTCCAAAATTAAAGTATGATATGGTACCTGAAGATGCTAAAGTAGGCATTTGTTCATTATAACAATGCTGAACAGACTGGGCTATATGAGGGACATCCTCTGCCCCCATAAAGCTGGTTTACTGCAGATCACTCCAAGGACTTTATTCAGCTATACTTTGTATCCACCAGAGAAGAATCACACACAAAATAATGAACAAGGATCACATCAAAATGGAAATTTAGGCAAGCAGTTAATTGGTTACTATTATGGTGTGCGTTATATAACACGAGTTGGATGCACAGTGAATGGTGTAAAAACAAAAACTGTAAGAATGTTACATAAATGCAGTTTTTTCCCCAATTCCACCCCATTGTGAATGGTTTTTTTTTGGCTTCCCAGTACATAATACAGAATATTAAATGGTATCATTAAAAATTAAAATTTGTCCTGCAAAGATTAGTTCCTTATGTGGCTCAGTGAATGGAAAAATATATAAAGAACTTATGGGGTTTGGAAGGCGGGGAGTCAACAATGAAAATTGAGCAGCAATGGGTTAATGGATGGCACATGTGCTCATCAATTTCTGTGGCCCCATATACATGACTGTGATATTCATGGACCTATTTGGGGGCTAGGAAGCCAGGCCGAAAACAACTCCTGTGCACACAGAGTCCTATTATGGTCTGTTCTGCAGTCCATGGTAAGCAGTTACCATCTGTGAGCCATTTCTGGTTTTCACTGACCCGTTCATGCACACGGACGTATCCCTTTAGCTTATGTAGAGACCAATCAAACCTTCCAGAAATATTAAATGAGGATCCAGAACAGAAGACATTTCTCAATGAACTCAAATTCCCTAAAGGGTTTACTAAACCAGACAATCCCTTTAACTGAGAACTACCAAGGAAGTTTCTAAAGTGTATATAGTGTAAAGTATATATAGTATTATTAAATCGGTGCAAATATCTTGTACAATAGATGAAACAGAGGAGGTGTCAGAGGGGTATTTGATGAAGTCACTTCTATAACATCACTAAGGAGGTTTGAGATGAATGCTTTTCCTATAGAGTCATTATAGCAGTCACATGTCTTATGTTGGTCAAGCACCAAACAATATCTTGATTCCCCCCCCCCCCCACGTACAGATATAATAGAGAAAAACATGCCTGTTGGGGTGACAAGTCTTTTTCTCTCAAGTCGATAAGTGGAAAGTAATAAGGGTTCATAAGTTCATACTTGGAAAGGAGGGATGATTGGAAAGATAGATACCACGTGTGATCATATAGATATATGGTTCATGTGCAGGGCTGCATACATTTCATTAGAGAGCTGCTTATTTTAGTGTGGCAGAGTTTCCAATTATCTGTATCTGCAGGGAATTATCTCATCGACTATAGTCCATGATTTCACCTCCTATTATCTTACTAGGAAACTTCCCATTTGTTAATGTAATTTCTTAATGAATTTAAAATATGCTGTATATATATATATATATATATATATATATATATATATATATATATATGGAAAATATATATTTATATGCATAGAATGTTTCCTGCTTTCATTTGACTGCAGTTGTGATATGGACCTAATTTTCTAAAATTATATTGCAACAGTATGACAGATGGATAGAGAGCTGTACCCGACTATATCCATCTCATAGAAGTCAATGCAGCAATGGGCATGTACTAGGGCATCTCAATAAATTAGGATATGAACAAAAAGTTATGCACTGTTACTCAGTGGTCAAAGATTAAAGTAAATTTTGCATTTCATTTGGAGGGTCTCAGAGTCTGGAGGAAGAGCGGAGAGGCCGCTGTACACAATCCAAGCTGCTTGAGGTCTAGTGTGAAGTTTCCACCATCAGTGATGGTTTGGGGAGCCAGGTCATCTGTTGGTGTAGGTCCACTGTGTTTTATCAAGACCAAAGTCAGCGCAGCCATCTACCAGGAAATTCTAGAGCACTTCATGCCTCCCTCTGCCAACAAGCTTTTTGGAGATGGATTTTCCAACAGGACTTGGCCCCTGTCCACACTGCCAAAAGTACCAGGACCTGGCTTAATAACCGCAGTATCATTGTGCTTGATCGACCAGTGAACTCGCTTGACCTTAACCCCATAGAGAATCTATGGAGTATTGTCAAGAGGAAGATGAGAGACACCAGACCCGAAAATGCAGATGAGCTGATGGCTACTATCAAAGTAACCTGGGCTTCAATAACACCTCTGCAGTGCCACAGGCGGATCCCTCCAGGCCACGTAGCCGCATTGATACAGTCATTCATGCTAAAGGAGCCTTTAGAGCAGATCTTGCTATTGCAGTCGGCGAAAGGATGTTTCAACCATGTTAGTCATCTTGTAACCTATGGGTAAGAATCCTATGAAAATAGGTACATTAAACACCTTAGCCCTCCTCCCTCTCTTCTTGGTTGTCATATTGGCATATAGTCACAACCATGTACCATCTTTACCTGCTGGAATTAGCACTTTTACCCCGAGCTAAGGACACTTTCAGGATTTCCTTGTTGAACATTAGGAGTTAGTAATATATGGTAATATCTATAATCAGTAATATATATTATCAGAACCTCCCATACTCGTATGCAAGATCTAAAATCCAGTAAGATATGTAGTTTTAACAAAAAATATGGTGCATTTATAGTCCAATGATGTATTACTCTACCATGTCTATAATTAGCTGTCATGTAGCGGAGTCAGATCTTCGCTACTATGTAAGTACTGTAGTGAAGTTTTATGGAAATTGGGCAAGGAACCAACTTCCAATTTGTTTAATATTAAATAGCACTGTTAGAAAACACGTATGTATGTCAGGAAAGATTTGTGGCAACAAAGTCTCAATAATAATCCTTTAATAATCCCTGTCCTTCACAGAGGATGTATGGAGCCGATTCCTTGTTATTCCTGGGGCCGGGGGAAAGGGTGGATGGTGAGAGGACTACAGTTACACACTGATTAAATGCATATTTTCAGAGATTGCCATCAGATTGTAACCACATCTTTCCTCTCTGACCTGTAGGGCGCACTTGGCTTTCTTGGAACTTTGGCGGCTATTCCTTCTACTCCCCTGAGCCAACAATCCCTCTAATGCCAGTTTGTGTCATTCAACAGAATACACGATGTTTGCCTTCCTTCAACATTGAGCCAAGTGTCGCTTTAACTTAAACACAACTTAATGTATTGCCACTTAAGGAACATGAGAAATATTATCTTTATAATAATAAAGTAAAAAGAAAATCCACATCTTATGAAAGTTTCTATTATTTAAGATCTCACTTATTATTTAAGACGGTGGGTTTTCCCCTCAATATTTTACACAAGAATATTTTAGCAATGAAATGTATCTAGATTTAGGAAAACATAGACAGCGGGCAACCCCAGTATGTACTGTTAGGGTCCACTCACAGGGAGTTTTTTGGCACCGATTTTGACTCTGAACCTGCCTCAGAATCCACGTGGAAAAAAAAGCCTATAAATAAAGTCAATGGGAGGCTTTTTTCCCACATTATTTTGGCGCGGATTCAGCATCAAAATCAGCGCCAAAAACTCAGTGTGAATGGACCCTTATAGTTCATTTGGAAAGGAGTTGTGCACCATGTTGCGGAAAAGCAGCTCTTTTTTGCTGCAGATTTTGCGGCAATGATTTAAGCCAAAGCCCAGAGTGGCTTCACCGGGAATGGGAAATATCTAAGATGTTCTTATACTTCTCCCTTCTTCTCAACCCACTCCTGGCTTTGGCTCAAAAAAATGCAACACAAGACCTTAGTCTTAATTAAATTTTTACAATTGTTTTAAAGAGGACCTTTCACCACTTTTGGGCACATGCAGTGTTATATACTGCTGGAAAGCTGAAAGCGGGGAGGAACGCCCCCCTCCCTCTGCTCACACAGCTCGTCCATAGACGAGTATTATCAGGAGGGGGAGGGGGCGTTCCTCCCCGCTCCACAGCACAGCGCGATAGGCGCCGCGAGGCAGAAGGACGTCTCTGGCTAATGGTCAGAAACGCCCTTCTGACCATAGAGCACTACGGTACCGGCACCGTAAGCTCTTTACAGCGGGCACAGATCGGGAAAGCTGACAGTGCGCTGAACTCAGCGCACTGTCAGCTTTCCGGCAGTATATAACACTGCATGTGCCCAGATATGGTGAAAGGTCCTCTTTAAGAAAAATGTCAATAGCTGATAGAAGGTTGCGGTATTCATCCATCTTATTTTATAAGACTGTAACAATCAATGGTACAATTGTAAAAATAAGAGTAATTGTTTAGTATAATTATATCAAGAAAGGTCACCAGAGAGGAGCACGTGTGTATGTCGGTTTATAGCAAGTGTAGGTGACTTTGGACATATGGAAATATACTTGAATAATATGGAAGGTTCTAAAGATCTTCCAAAATAAAATTCATGCTTTGATTCTCTGTTGCACCAACATCATCTGTGTATAGTCACCATTAGAATGTGTACAATAAGAGTGACCTCCATTACTATTAATACTAGTCGCCTTTAGATTAGTATGGGTATATATGGCATCATTTGTTTTAACCTGTTTTTTGTAAATCCTTCCAAACCCTACTGATACAAATAAGTGAAGTTCTTATATAGGCGCAGAATACAGAAGAAAAGCCTGATGAATGCTGGAATATGTAGTTTGGGTAACATGTTATATCTTGAAGTTGCCAGCTACAGTAACCAGCCTGTCTTAAGATAAAACATTACTCAATGACAACCAAGAATATTTCATTACTTTAGACATCTGGTCATTTTTACATTCCATCCACTCCATTAAAATTAGTTAAATTGGATAATTATTGAAAACTTTATATATAAATAGAATGGTGCATACAAGTCAGATATGTTGGCTAGGTACTAACACAACAGCCCCCCTTGTAATAGGTATACTAAGATCTCCTACTCTGTACAAGAACATGGATTTCGTTTGCTTGACACTAAACACTAATGCCATATGGAGTTAGGCTTTAATGGAAATAATATGATGTTTTTGACACGTAACATGTGGACCAGATTAGACTTTTGTTACTTGATAATACATTTTGATAGTATAATGTAATGACGTTGTCCCCTATGGCAGTGTTTCTAAAATGATTCCCGACACTGAATCCTTCTCAGTGAAACACGGGAAGTTGTAGGAGGACCACCTAATCCATTTACGTTTCAGATTGCCATTGTGAAAAGTCAATGTCAAGATTAGTTTGGGAAATAGAAATGATAATGGGCCTCTCCAAATTCAATTTATAGAGTTCACGCACATTCTACAGAGACCTTGAACTAGGATCTTGGGGGAAATTATTCATAATGTGTTAGTAATTCAGATTTACTTCAAATGGTTTTGTACTGTAGTACAGCTGAAACAGTTTGGAGTACTGTATATAGACCAGGGCAGCAGCTAGGCTTACCATTACCATAAGGCAAAGATTCACATTGAAGTCTTTACCTTTGTGTATATATACCTTGGCCAAGGTAGAATGTGCCTTTTTAGTAACAGCATGGCACCCTGTGCTGAGGATATAGGCTACACCAACATGACGTGGTTACCAAGTATTCATCTAGAATTGCCAATGTATACTGGATATGGAGCTTAATACACACAGAGCCATTTAGCTCATCGGCTGTTTCAGACTTATTAACCTTCATCAGTGATATATAAGGGATCCAAGGCTCTAGAGAGATAGGACTTGATATGTCTTAATCTACCGGAATACAAGGTTAGGAGGGTTTATTGGAAGTAAATTAATTGTTTAGAATGACAAATTACTAATTGCAGATGTTTCCTGGGTAGGGCAGTCAGTCATCATATGTGTTTTCCTTCCAGATATGGAATAAGAGTTTGGAATTTATTTCAGCTCTTCCATGCCCAGTTTGTCACCACGATGTTGGGTGGACCATAGTGTTGGGTACAGACTTCATATGTCCCACTTAATAAGATACTTATATCTCAGCATGAATTGACTCAGAATCTTCCACAAAACTGATCTTCGAGATGGTGATACAGGATGGTCTGAGTTCCATAGTGGCTGGCTCTGTAAGCTATAGCTGGATCTGCACCAGTGTCAGGGCTCGTTCACATCTGCGCCCGGTCTCCGTTCTGCAGATGTCCTGCACAAAACAGAGGCAGGATACGGAAACCTGCCGGCATGTTTCAAGCCCATTCATTTGAATGGGTTTGAAAGATGTCCGGCCGTGAGCGCTGGTGAGCGTTTTATGCTCTCCGCCACGAAACCGTTTTTTTAAACCGGACACAGTCGGACATACAGTACTCTGTGTCCGATTTTAAAAAACCCGGTCTGACAGGTTTCCGTCTTCTGCATGCAGAAGACGGAAACCACAGAACGGAGACCCGAACGCTAGTGTGAACCTAGTGTAACAGTGTTTTGGCATACCGGCTGGTGGCAAGTTCATACAGCTACAGTTCATACAGCTAACCTTTTCTATTAAAAGATTGATGGATCATTGTGGCATACAAGTCCTCTAACCTTTTATGTCCCCCTACCAACTCATAGAATGTAAGCTCTTGTGAGCAGGGCACTCACTCCTACTCTTTGTCACATTGCAATGTCTCCTTTGTTTTCTTTATGTAGATTGTGAGCCCCATATAGGGCTCACAATGTACATTTTGGAGTATGAGAGGAAATCCAGGCAAACACTGGCAGAACATGTAAACTCCTTGCAGATGCTGTTCATGACAGGATTTGAACCCAGGACTCCAGCGTTGCAAGGCTGCAGTGCTAACCACTGAGCCACCATGTTGCCCCTGTAATGTCTCATATTGTCTGTTCATTTGTCCTCTGATTTGTAAAGTGCTATGGAATAGGTTGGCACTATATAAATAAATTATTATTATTATTTGCATAGACTGTGCTCATATCTATTCCATGATGACATGCTTTATGGCATTCACAGGACCATACAACTTTATGCAGTCCTAGGGATCAGTTATCCCTTTATCGGGTTCCTGGTAGCTTAACTACAACCTGTTACAAAGGAAGAAGGTGATGGAGGAAATAAGTGATGTCTGCATTATTACTTACTACCATGAAAGTAGAGGAAGGGCTTTAGTGATCTGCAGAGACAGCTGCATTTTCCTGACGGACCTTCACCAGTGCAGTTAATATGTCACGAGGATACCAAGATAAGTCAGAAAAGATTCTTTGAAGAGAAGTCCAAGTGCATCATATTTTAAATTGGAGAAAATAAGAAGATTTGCAGAATGGACTCTGATTTTTTTCCTCTGTCCATTCAACCAGACATTATTAAAGTCCTGGGACTCTGGTTTTGGAAGAAAATTGTGGCTCCAGCCAAGATCAACCAAAATAAAAGTCGACATCGAGCATCTATGGGGTATTAACATAGCCATGTGCATGAACCCAAACATTTTTTTTTAACAATCTGACAACGACAACCCATGCCAGAGGCTAATATTATTATTTTACATACTTATACAGTATATCCAGAGAGAGATACTTTCCACATTTTACAGACGTGTTATTATTAGGACATGCATGTGTTTTTCACTCCATATCTGTTCCGTGACTCTCAATAAATCTGAATACAAGTGTACATGTGAACTGGATGAGTAGGTGCTAGAGTCTATTCTCTCATGGTGGTATGAATGCCTTTGGCCATCTTAAAGGTCAAAGAAAACACTGATAAGACGGACATGGTGCCAGTGAAATATTTCTTATACAAGTCATTCTGTGATTCCATTTTTCTGGCACAAGCGAATGTATGTGATTGTGAGCAGTAATAGTAGTAAGCATTACATGTGCTTGTAAAGTTCCTCTGTTGCTACTACATGTTGTTTTTGCTGCCATTTGATACAGTTTACAGCACTTTTATGCCTTGTGCAGATATCTGCTGTACTCATGAAATCTGAGACAAACTTAAAGGGCTCTTGAGATTTTCATTTCTTCATATGGGACCAGCAGCGATACCTTCTTACCTCCTCCTTAGCTTTGCCCTTTTTTCCTTTGCCTTTATCTTTTTCCTTCTTCCCTTTCTTTTTCCCCTTCTCCTTTTTCCCCTTTTCCTTCTTCTTTTTATCTTTGGCTTCTTCTTTAGCTGCGATCTCTGCAGCTACCTAAAGTGAAAAGGAAAATTTAGGGAAAATCCAAGACTAGGGATCATTTATGTATAACAATTATATATGGCTACACACACAATATATCCATGTTATTGTTTGCCCAAGTAGATCTTAGAGTCCATTCACACAGAGAAAAGTGGCGCTGATTCTGGCACGATAACTCGCGTAAGAATCAGTGCTGAAAAAAAGACTCCCATTGACTTCAATGGGTTACATTGAAGTCAATGGGAGTTTTTTTTTCAGCGTGATTCTTACGCGAGTGAATGGACCCTTATAGTGCTATCCCTATCACAGTAAGAAGAGAAGCAATAATAGTCAGTGACACAGATATATATATATATATATATATATATATATATATATACAGTATATATATATATATATATATATATATATACACACACACACATATATAAAATTGTTGTGGGAAGTTCTCAGAACTGGATATTAGATAAAACAGTGATCATCCTGGTCAAATAGTTTTTGGGCATTAAATAATTCTTAGAATAGGACATCAATATTAAATATGCTACTTCGAGACATCATGGCATTATGGCGCCCAGTAATGTATATGTGCTACTCAGGCTGGGTTCACATCTGTGTCGGATTCTCTGTTGCAGAGACCGTCAAAGACTTTTTTCTCTGCTGCTATCAGTTTCAAAACGGCGAACACCTGCCTGGCTCAGGGTGTAATCTCTATTTTAGCAGTCCGGCTCTCCGTCGTTCAGGTCTCTTCCGTTAGAGCCGGCGCTAGTGTGAACCTAGAGTCACTTGCCATACAAAGTGTAGTGGGAGCTTTAGATACTGCAGCAATGTCTTATAGACTACAATTGGGCAGTGCTCAGTACCTAAAGCTGATGCTACACATTGTTCTGCTTGAGTGAGCAAGGTTCTGACAGATGTGACGGAGCCTTGCAGATTCAACCCTTCATTCATATCAGCGTTAGTATTCTGTACGGGGGAGTCTACATAGGGACCCCCCGAAAGGAATACTGAATGTAACTGCAAGTGCTGTGCGGTGAAAGCACGCACGCTGCCTGCACGAATCAAGCGGACAGAAAAGTAGATTGAGAAGTACTTTCCTGCCTGCATGATTGCTGCAGAGATCTGGTGGCAAGCACACGGATCCCATTATAGTCTATGGAGTCCGTGTGCTTTTACTGCACAGCGCTTGCAGTTGTATTCAGTATTCCATTCAGGGGGGTCCTCATGCGGACTCCCCCAGATGGAATACCAACGCAGATGTGAATGAGGCCTAATATTGATGGCCTATCCTAAGAAAAAGCCTTCAATATGAAAGTACTGTAAGCGGTGTGCCAGAGAAAGCACACGGACCTCATGAGGATATAATGGGGTCCGTGTGCTTGCCGCCAGATCTCCTCAGGGTTCATGTGGACAAGAAAGTAGTTCACAATCTACTTTCCTGTCCGCATGATTCGTGTGGGCAGCGTGAAGCAAGCTCACGGACCTCATTATAGTCTATGGGGTCCATGTGCTTTTACTGCACAGCACTAGCAATTGCGTTTGGTATTCCATTTGGGGGGGGTCCCCATGCAGACTCCCCTGGATGGAATACCAACGCTGATGTGAACCAAGCATAAACACCAGTCACAATGTAAGGTTTTGCTCACAACTTTCTTAGTCAATTTTGTTGTTTTCTTCCTTCATAAGAACAGAGCAACAATCGGATGTTAGTGCTGGGTTTTGTTACATGATGGACATTAATAGTGCCCTGTATGGATGTATAAAAGGGTCCAGGGCTGCACAACTTTTTTAGGAATTTCTGAAATGGTGCAGATGTGAACATAGTCTAAGCTATAATCCTTTACGGCCATGCAGATGCATTGTGGATCAGAGTGTATGTGGATGGATGAAGACAGAAATCAGGTGTATATTGTTGTATAGCTGGAGAAGATGGAGCCCCCATACATGTAAAAATAGCTGCCTATATATTATTAGACAACTGTATGGACCATAGGGGGATTAAGCAGGGCATTAACAACTCATTTATGTCCATATACACAATGCTCTCCTAACATATGCCAAGGCTCCACCTAATCTAACACTTTTCCTAGGCCTGAACATCTGTCTTTCATATTATTTATTTCCACTATAGTACATTACTATATAATTTATGTGCTAAACAATTTAGGTTTAATCTCCTCCTTGGCATTTCGGTGAGATAGTCTCTTTAGTTGTGACTATCTGGACACAAGATGTATGCTACAAATTCTTAGTTTTTGCCAAAAAGTTAAATATTATTGCTGCTCGGGCTGTATCCCATTCTTCTCTGCTGTCCACTATTACTTTCAGATCCTCCAGACTGTCTAGAGAGACTCTACTGACAGCAGGACACAGACAGGTTGTTATTAACGTGCTGTTTAACATGGGTGTTTTGGAACATGATAGACCTTTTTATTGGCCTGGAGAACTGACATATAACATCTGCTAAAATCTTCACAATTTATTCAATAAAGATATCAAAATCTGGAAGCAATCTGTATTTTGCTTGAAAGCTCTTGGCTTTATGTGAACAGACCCTGCCATAGTAGCGAAATCTTGACTGGACCTGGTAGACTAAGCCACCGCACTCCCGGGGTATTCAGTGTCATGTGCTAACATTTAATACTTATTATCGCTCCGGGGATCAAAGGCAGGAGCCAGAGTACAAAGCTTAGGCAGAAGCAGGGCAGTAACATGCACAAGGGAGATTAGGATCCTATTCCACGAGGTTGCAGATCTAGTGACAGGGATAAAACTGAAAAAAAAAAAAAAGAATGACTGCAGCAGCCAGAGATGGAAATGTTACATTGCATCTGGCTTCACTTTCAATCTTTTATTGTTCGGAGACACGAAGTGACAGCTGACAGCTGGGATAAGGCAGAAAGACATTGGTCTCCTATGAACAGACTTTTATCCCTGACCTGTGCCTCCTGCAGTCGCAGCGACCTGGTAGAGCGACATCAGAAACAGTGGACAATACACAATCACTTGACATATAACATGTTAAGAATATTTTGTTGTGATACCTGTTCTGGAGTCTTCTGAGCAAAGATAGCCTTCGATCCTCCATCTTCTTCATCTGGGAAATCAGGGAATTTTCCAGTGGCATGCCTAATATATGTAACATATATTGTTAGTACATTGACAGTATGCATGTAACTCTTTGTTCTTATGTTACGCCACACTTTCCTTGTGAACTAATGAACAGTGCTGACCAGACTTTAATTGACCTTCAGACTTAGGATAGGTCATCAATTGAATACATGGGGGTTGGATACCTGAGACCTGCACTGATCAGCTGTGTGAAGAGACAGCATCATTTGGGTGGGTGCTGTAGCCTCTGCACAGAAAACCAAGCACAGCACTGTGTATCCATACAAGAGCTGTGCTTGGTATGGAAGCTCAGCGCATTCACTTGAATAGGACTGACCTGTGAACAGGTGACGTGGCACATGGCCTGCCACTTTAAACAGCTGATCCACAGGGATACAGGGTATTGAATAAAAATAGGTTATCAATTAACACAACCCAGAAAACCACTTTGAGTTTAAGGCTAAGGGTGCATTCACACGATGTAACGTGCAGCGTGATCTGGCACGTATACGGCATGTCAGAGTTTGCGCACTGTAAATGCTCCAATTCATTTCAATGGGAGTTAGAATCGTATACGCCACGTTATTTTGCGTGCCAGATTGCGCTCCACTTTCCTCCGTGTGAACTTAAACTAAGGCCCCATGTTGCCCAAATACAGTTTTTTTTTGTTGCAGATTTTGCTGTGTTTTTCTTGGAGCCAAAACCAAGAATGGCTACAAAAGGAATGGGAAATATAGCGGAAGCTCTTATACTTCTACCTTCTACTCAATCCACTCCTGACTTTGGCTCAAAAAACTGCAGTAAAATCTACAACAAAAAAAGATGCGTTTCCGCAATGTGGGGCCTCATCCTAAGTCTTTCATTGACCTTTGGGCCCTCTCCGATGATCAAGTGTCCTCCAATTTTAATGCTAGGGTCATACAGCGACTTTGGCCACAACGTCCAAAAAGATCACTGTGTTGTCCTATTAGTGAATAGAGTCCACGGACTGTTATACCCCAAACCACCCACCCCACCCCACCTTCCCATATAGCGGCCACCAACTAAGAGGAAAATGAGACTCCACGGACTGTTATACCCCAAATCAACCACTCCATCCCTCCATACCCCCCACTCCCCCCCCCACTTTACTAGCTTTGGCAATGCCAAATATCTATTCAGACGTGCCAATAAAGCCTGTTTGATTTGATTTTGTCTCAGTGCGACCTTGATTGAAGGAGTCGCAGGGAATACAGCGATGTTTTAGTTGTGCTATGGGAGTCACCGCCTTATTGCAATTGTGAAGTTTGAACGTGACAGACCTATTAAAATCAATGGGGCCATATATTATTCAGTTTTGCTATGCAAGACCTCTGTCATTGTTTAAAAACTTAGATCATGGAACTCCTCGGCCATGCATCAGTTTTATTTTTAGAATTCGTAGTTCCCACAAAGAGAATAAAAGTAAAAAGTATCTAAAAGGACCTTTAGTTTATATTTGGGCCACAATATTCACTATAATAAGAGACTGCACACACAGCCCTGTATCAGTGAAATATATATATATACACTAGCTTTTACCCGCGACTTCGTCTGCGTTGATTTGAGAATTGGGCGGACACAGACGTGTGAAACTGTAAAAGTGCTTTAAAAAGTTTGGTGGGCTAGCAAATGTAATGTGATATATTGTGTATGTAGTGATACATACAATGTGATGTGGTGTATTGTGTATGTCGTGATACAGACAATGTGATGTGTTGTATTGTGTATGTCGTGATACAGACAATGTGATGTGTTGTATTGTGTATGTCGTGATACAGACAATGTGATGTGTTGTATTGTGTATGTCGTGATACAGACAATGTGATGTGTTGTATTGTGTATGTCGTGATACAGACAATATGATGTGTTGTATTGTGTATGTAGTGATACAGACAATGTGATGTGTTATATTGTGTATGTAGTGATACAGACAATGTGATGTGTTGTATTGTGTATGTAGTGATACAGACAATGTGATGTGTTATATTGTGTATGTAGTAATACAGACAATTTGATGTGTTGTATTGTGTATGTCGTGATACAGACAATGTGATGTGTTGTATTGTGTATATCGTGATACAGACAATGTGATGTGTTGTATTGTGTATGTCGTGATACAGACAATGTGATGTGTTGTATTGTGTATGTAGTGATACAGACAATGTGATGTGTTGTATTGTGCATGTAGTGATACAGACAATGTGATGTGTTGTATTGTGTATGTAGTGATACAGACAATGTGATGTGTTGTATTGTGTATGTCGTCATACAGACAATGTGATGTGTTATATAGTGGAAAGCTATATGTAAATGTGAGTGAGTAGAGTGAGGGCTACTCCTGAGGTGACAGTAAGGAGTGTGCAGGCAGGTTGAGGCAGGAAATGCCAGGTAGTGTGTGTGAGTCTATAGCTGGGGCTAGGAGTCCTGCTTTTGTGAGTCTCCTGCTAGGAAGCCATGTTGTTTAGTGGCACCAAAAGTAGCCTGTGACTCAATCCTAAGGGAAAACTATGTTTGTGGAAAATTGCACGCAAATCCGTCCAGGCATTTTAGCGTGATTGAGGAACAAACATCCAAACTCACAAACATCCAAACATCCAAACACACAAACTTTCACACTTATAATATTAGTAGTATATATATATATATATATATATATATATATATATATATATATATATATTCTCACTCATTTAGTTAAAAGAACATCTAAAATGTCCAAATGTCCCTTAAGGGACAGGCTCCATTATACAGAATGATATCTTAGGGGTAATTCGGCCGCACTAGTTTTGGGTGAACCTTCTTGGAAAGCTAAACCTCAATATAATAACGAAACCTGAGAGGTTGACACTCGACAGAACAGAATAATGGATGCAGCTTTATAACACTGAATATATCACCCAATTATCACCTGTCACCATGTAACAGTGTCTTCCCTAGAACGAAGCGGTTGTATTGTTATATAACAGGAACATGTACATTGGATAACTTATTGCAACCAAATACATCAAACCTTTTTAAATATGAGAGCTGGAATCTTACTTGATGCTATTGGCAATCCCTCCATTTCACGTGTACCCTAGTTTCGATGAATCCGCTATAGATCACATTTTGGGTATAAGATTTATCACCGATATTCAGTGTTTCATTGCACACTAGATGGTTTTGTAACATACAAGCATAATAACGTAGAAATGCTAATACTGTACATTCTGCACATTGACCATGGTGAAGTGACATGGCTTAAGGTGTTAGTGTCAGAGCCTTGTGGGTGGTATAGTCAGACTTCATTTGGGCACTGAGAAAGGTACAGATTTGACATCCAGGTCTCCAGTGATGGATCCCCATGTTGTGACTGCTAAGAAGCTCTTGGCAGGGATCCTTTATTAATGGTGGGAACTGACCTAACATGAGTCTAGATGGAATGAGAGGGCATACAAGACCTTTTCTTCCTTCACCGGCATCTCTTTACTAATAGCAGGGTCTGACATAACATGGCCTGCTGATCTGCTGTAGCCCATCTGCTTTGTGAGGAAAGCAAAAGCCAAAAGGACAAAGACAGAATCATTATTTATTGCCTGCCCTATCAACACCTTCTGTATAGAGGCAACCTTAGCATTCCTCTCCCACAGATCGCTTATCGGTGAGGACTTTCCACCCTATTGTCTTCTATTGATTCTGTAACCCAGACACAACTGCAGGTACACAGGTCTCTGAATACACCCAGACTTTGTATGCCGAAATATGGACTTCTAGGTCAATGTGATAACATGGCATGCGTGATACAAAATAAAGACATGCTATGGGACAGAAGAATTGCTGAAAACAAATATACGGCATCAATCAAACACAAAATGGTAAAAGGTTCTTCAGAAAATGACAAATGTATTTATCTCTTCTGTTCCATTCCTGCTATCTTGTGTAAATATAGGGGTTGTTACTTCCATGGGTATCTAGGGGAACTGGAAATGCATGTGCCTCAGGTGCTGGATGTCAAGGGTGTCAGGTATTTAACTAAAAGGCAAGGTCAGTTGAATGCTTCCCTCTAGGTCAGTGATGGCGAACCTTTTAGGGCCCCTTCACACAGAGTAAATGCGCGTGTATTTTGGCAAAATACACGTGTAAAAAATACACGTGTATTTTGGCAAAATACACGTGTAAAAAATACACGTGTAAAAATCAGACTCCCATTGACTTCAATGGCATTTTTTTTACACGTGTAAAAAAACACGTCAAAATACACGTGTAAAATGTCATTGAAGTCAATGGGAGTCTTATTTTTACACGTGTATTTTGCCAAAATACACGCGCGTTTACTCAGTGTGAAGGGGCCCTTAGAGACAGAGTGCCCAAACTGACTGCAACCCAAAACCCACTAATTTATCACAAAATGCCAACACGGCAATTTAACCTTAATAATGTGCGGATCCACAATTGCACACAATTACAGACCTGCAAAATATGGTCATACGAATTGTTCTTTATAGAGCTTGCTGCTTCACTGTGACCCTCATACAGTCCAATTTGCTTCACAGTGACCCCCACACAGTATAATCTGCTGCACAGTGGTCCCCAAACAGTACAATTTGTTCCACAGTGGCCCCCACACAGTATAATCTGTTCCATTAATGGGTGCCCAAAAAGAGGGCTCTGAGTGCCACCTCTGTCACCCGTGCCATAGGTTCGCCATCACGGCTCTAGGCAAAGGAAGGCCTAGCCAGGACTCATACTTGTAAAACATCTCCATAGTTACAATGTCCAACCCCATCCACACCTTGTGGCAAAATACGCACAGAGGGCGTATATGATAAATTATTCTTAGGCCCGATTCACATCTGCACACGGGTTTCCGTTCGAGAAGTCTGCTTGGGGACCCCCTGAACGGAAACCTAATCCACATAAAAAAAGCGGTTACCTAAGGAAAACCATGGACCCCATAAACTATAATGGGGTCCGTGTGGTTTCTGTATGAAAAACGCAGAGAGGAAAGTTCTGCTTGCTGGTGAGGGGAACAGAATGGGCCAAACGCAGATGAAAACCGGGCCTTAGAAAACTCTTTTGGTGACCATAGCCCATTTTCACTTGCACTCTCATACCCCATTGACTTATGTGGATCCTCAGGTTTCTATATGATGTTACAGTACATGTAGTTCTATCTTTTCCATCTAATAATATGGGACAGACCCACAGAGGATGTGATGCAGATGAGAACAGATACTAATGCTTTCCTCATCTGTTGACGGTTTAAGTTTCCAAAATGTTGTGTGACATTTACATAAGTCTAATATAGACACCCGCATCCTCAGATCTTATAATATGTGCCATATAAATGACATGACTAATACATGAGCCCCAATAGGATTAAATAATGAGTCTGACCATGATTACGAGCCCTAACTATTACTTGATCATTAGAAGGGCCAAGGAAAACGCTGAAAATGACAATGTTCCCATACATACCTTACTGTACTTTATAATTGTCCGTCCACAGAGACCATTTCCTAATCACATCATCATTACTTATAAGGCTTCACTTTTTCATATAGTACTTTATGGATTTGTGACTGTATACATTACATAGAACAGTATTATCCTGACTCATTCTATACATCCATATTCATACAATGTTAATTTTACAAGGTTGTTTTTTACTTGGTTCCGCTCTTTTGTTGCTTGTTCCAAATATTCTGTTTGAATACATTAATATAAGACGTGAAGAGCGCGGCATCTGCTTCTATTTATACAATTAAAATGGTAACATGAAACCCGCATCTGTGATTTTTTTTACAGATAGATGGGAAGGGGTGAGTATACGATTATTTCAACTCCGCTATCATTTGCCAATTTACAGGGATTGTATCGATTTAGGCTGATTCACAGTGACAGAAATTATGAATCACTAAGATTTCCAGACATGTCCTAAATATTACAACCTTAGGGATGGAAATAGTTTCCTGAATCACATTCCTTTAAAGTGCATTCGGTACAAAACATAAAGGTTATGTGGACATTAGCAAACCTTTAATTTAAAGGGATTCTACCATTAAAAAACTATTTTTTCTAGGTAACACGTTGGAACAGACTTTAGAAAGGCTATTCGTCTCCTACCTTTGGAAGTGCTCTACGCCGTGCCGTTCATTCGAAATACCAGTTTGTACCGGTATGCTAATTAGTTCTCTCGCAGCGATAGGGGCGTCCCCCAGCGCAGGAGATGCAATGGGGGCGTCCCCATTCCTGCTCGAAAACCGACTGCAGCGCCGCCTCTATGTTCTTCTGCATCTTCCCCTTCCTTCTTCAGCTTGATGTCGGACGCCTCTGTTCAGCGAACTTTGCCGAACGTACTGCGCATGCCTGCGGCCATAGTGCCGACACCGCAATTTCGTGCGTGCGCAGTACGTTCCTCGAAATCTTCGCCGAACAGAGCGTACTGCGCAGGCGTCTGACATCAAGCTGAAGAAGGAAGGGAAGGATACAGAAGAACATAGCTGCAGTCGGTTTTTGAGCAGCAATGGGGACGACCCCATCGTATCTCCTGCGCTGGGGGACGCCCCCATCTACTAATGAGAACTAATTAGCATACCGGTACAAACCGGTATTTCGAACGAACGGCGCGGCGGAGAGCACTTCCAAAGGTAGGAGACGAATAGCCTTTCTAAAGGCTATTCCGACGTGTTACCTAGAAAAAATAGTTTTTTAATGGTAGAATCCCTTTAACTTTATATATTTAAAAATTTCCTACTGATTTGTATAGTCCCTAAGCAAACATATGTGTTTCCATGGTTACAGACTATAAATAGGATCGAGCGATCGGGATCGGCAAAGATCAGACCCCGATCAGCGATCGAGCAAATTTGGCAATAGGGATCGGCTGGAAAATTATCGAAAATCGGATTTTAAAATCGATCCTGAAATCTCAAGATCGGCGCAACCCTACTGTATAATATATAATATACAATTAGGGTTGAGCGATTGGGACCAGGAAAGATCGGATCCCAATCAGCAATCGAGCAAATTTCACGATCATGATCGGCTGGAAAATTATCTGAAATCGGATTTTAAAATCGATCCTGAAATCTCAAGATCGGCTCAACCCTAACTACAAACAAACCCTACATAGTCTTATCCTGTAATCATACAGGATCGGATAATAAGGGCAATGGGCTTCAGGGTCTGTCCTTCTTTCTGTTCTCATAAAGTTGGGAGATATGGTCACACTGGGGGAATATTGTTCCTATTGGGCATACTATTTCTGAGGGCACAATATGTAAAACTAACATTTTTAAGGCTTCATTGCAGTTAATTTTGGTACCTGATATGTTAAATAGACTCTCTACTGTGATATGGGTGGTCTCATGGAGGAACAGGTAGGAGATGGGATTCTGAGATGGGAGCAGGGGTGAACCTACCCCTTTCGCCGCCCGAGGCGAACTACAGAAAGCCCCCCCCCCCCCGGGAGGAGGGGGCGGAGCGGAGGGGGCGTGATGGCGTGAAGGGGGTGTGGTGGCGTGAAGGGGGCGGGGTTTAGCGCCGTTCGCAGGCATAGAGCAGGCACGGAGAGGACCTGCTCTCTGCCTGAGCGTGAGGGGAGGCTGCTGGAGCAGCGCTGCTCCAGTGGCCTCCCCAAACCACCAGCTTAGGAAAGCAAAAATGCCGCCCTCCCTGGGGCCCTGGCATAGCGCCGCTTGAAGCGGTCGCTTCAGGTCGCCTCATGGGAGGTGCAGCGCTGGATGGGAGTCGCACCCATTTGTCAATTCACGACTGGAACTGCCCACTTGACAATAGAGAGCCTAATTAGCATATCAGACATGCACTCAGGAACAGCGAACACTATAGAAAAAAAAATTAAACTCAATTTTAACCCAATATGAGAGAAGTGGCTCCTATTAAAGGATCCAAAAACTGAAGCGAAGGCGGTGATCTCCTATCAAAGAGCCCATTACATATTGGTGTACTTGTGTTTTACATAACTCCTTGGCTGATCATTATATTTAGACATCATGGAGACAATAGATCGGATACCGCAGACTTAAGTGCCACACTCTCGTACTCAAAATATAACATATTTCAAAGCGAACCCTCCTATATACTCCTCGCCTTCTTTTGACAACCACTGAGCATGAAAGCTAGTACAGATGCCGGGCTAAGATTACTTTTCACACAGCACCTGTGGTATGTTACAGAGTGCAAAAGGGTAAGATAACTGGAGAGGGTGAAAAGAACAGATGGGTCGCACAATTTGCAAACAGACGGAAATACTGTATCAAGTTAACTTACAACTACTGCACAGACTGCGGGTGTACATTGTGTATAAGCCACAGCAATGGCAGCCCACATATAACCCTCATGTTTTGCATTTTTTAGGTTTATCATATTGATTCTTAGTCTATTTCCACCTACCACCCAGTCTCTGTCTACTGCTGGACGATGAATTTGTGTAAATTCTCGTGACCTGCTGGGTTTTCAGCATAGTGGACTCAGGAGAGAATCAACCCAAGGCATATTAGACAGGAATGTCTTCACTACAGCAGAAAGGTTAGACGTCAGATCACACGGTAAAGGGTCATTTTGGTGTTTTAGGCCTACAATATAAGAGAGTAATAGAAAGCGGCAGAGTAAGAGAAAGGAGGAGGATTCGGGCTCAATGAACTTAATGCTTGGGGAATAACATGAGGATTAGGGCATATATTATAATCATGGTCCTCCGGAGGATTCCACCCTGCTGATTGCATTCAGGAAACTCCAGGCTCCTGATAGAGGCCCTTGTGCCACCTCCCACTTGCACTAATGGTGACTTGATTTATGGTAGGTTGTGATTTCTACATCTCTGTCTTGCACTGAGATTTATCCCCTGTCTGGCTTGGAGGCCTGCCTTTCTTTTCTTAGGATTAGAAACCTGCTCCAGGGTAAATCAAGCATGTGAGGAGCGTGAGACATTGAAATACAGAAACACACAATTTGATGCTAGATAAGAAGCTTTTGGCCCGCTGGGGTTAAACAGATTCCACTTGTGTTGTATACTAATCCCCCCTCACCAACTGCAGCCATCACACCCTTTCTGTGCCAGGGAAAACCGGGAAACATTAAAAAAAAAAAAGGACCTAGCCAAAAAGAGAAAAATGCAAGCCTAAATGTACAACAACGGAATGGCGGGTTTTGTAGCAAAGGCTGAGAAAACAAGAGTTTATTAACAACAGACTGTGACTTCATGGTAAGGAGTGAAAGTGGCGCACGGGGAGGGCTGTGTTTTTGTGTTTAATTGAACTTTCCATGTTTCTGCCTTTCCACAAACCGAAGGGATTAACGTACTTGTTCCACTTCACATGATCTAGTGAAAACGCGATACATTGAAAGCACTCACCCAGATAACCTTTTATTGTGAGGCTTTTCAATTAGAAACAGCAAACTGGGGAAAGCAGAAAAAGAACAAAATTCTCATGTACGTCTCCAAAAACCACAGGTGTGGCTATTTGCAAAATCTAACGCTTTTCTGAATAGGGCTGATAATGCCCCTTCTTTCCTATGGTTAGCTGAAAGGATAACATCCTCTTGGATTAATGGGACTTCATGCCATGTCTGGGAGATTTCCTTCCTTCTGACCACAGCCTCATTTCTTACTTCACTCTCCATTAAACTCACACCTGTAACAGGCGCTTACTTGCCCTCCTGGAGCTCTGCAGAGGAGGGGCAGAACCTATATAGATACAGTATATAGTGCCCATATTCACCAGATCTGCCTAGGAGTAACAAACATGTCATCACCAATCTTTGCAACACTCTAAGACTAAATCCATAAGATTCAGCTGAGTTATGAATATGTTCTTTAAGCTGCTTCTTAGCTATACATTATAGGCTTATTATGGAATCCCGTAGCTCCTGTTTTATAGTGTAACATGACAGATTTGTCTGCTTTACATTTTTCTTGTTTAGATTGTGTAAGTGCTGAAATGCGTTGGGATCTGTTCTATATATACAAAAGTCTTACCCTCGGAAAAATATAAAAACTTAGCAAATGAAAGGAGGCAGAATATATCATTTGTGACCTACTTCTATATGCATAATGCAGCGAAAAGAATAACACAATACATCTGTCTTTAGTCCTAAGGCATCGACATCGCACATTAATGTGCAGGAATGCAAATCTATAACAACACCCAGAAAACTGCTAATATACAACATTAGTGTTCCAGGTTTTTTAGCATAATATATTTCTTCTGAAATGTTTTGTAATATATTTGCCTCAACACCAAGACATATAGAATGCATCTATTGTGAGAGAAAAATATGGAATTTATGCAAAAAGAAAAGAAATAAAAATTACTGTAAATATTGCAAATGTGTCTATGTTATACCCTAGTTGTACTGGTAACAGGGGCTCCTAGGCGTGATCAGAGCTGCTCGATAACTGGCCAGATTCTTAGAATAGAAATCTAAAACCACCAATACATAACAGATTAAAGTCAGCCAAGGAGAGCTGAACAGTCAATGTCAGGGAAATACACTATCGAGCAGGTTGGATTGCAGTGTGACCACTTTTCGAGTAAATTTACTGCAACAGTGGCATCAACTTATTAAACAGAAAGTGTTGCCAGGAAATTACTTATTGTTTAAATCACATTTTTAGATGAAACATAATTTTTAAAGAAGTTTTAGTGATTTTTTTTTTTTTATCCATGATATTATCCATATTAAAAAAAATTCTAAAACTCTTACAATTCCAACTCTTGCCACTAAGCCTATAATAGTTTGCGCTATTAGCTTATTTTGTGCTATTATTCCAGCACTTGATACTTAATCTGAAGTGAGCATGTAGTCCTAGTTTATTGCCATACGGTAAATAACCTTAGTTACTGGATTGCAATAAGCCGGAACTACATGTCCACTTCAGCTTTATTTTCTGTTGTTGGATTCTTGCCTTATCATATATACATAGGAAGAATATGCAAATCTGTCTTCCATGATGTAGTTAGGAAGTCAGGTGCCTCAGTGTTGCAAACCAATAGAGGGCGTAAGGAGTGACGATATCCCCTTAACCATATCTACATATTCATGTTAGCTGTTATCATCAGTGTGCTCACAAGTGAGGTGGACGCTGCAAAGAATTTCCAATAGAAAAAAGGAAGTTACATCATATTATTTAGCTTAGTGGTCGGAGTTAGATTTATAGTTTTTTTTAAATTTTTTTTTTAAATCTCCAAAAATTATTTAAAAATGTATGTAACATAAAACTTGATGAATAAATAGGTCATCTTCTGGTGACGTATTCTCTTTAACCAATCCTCATTGAGTGCCCCGCTCATCTAACTGTTCAGTTTGCAACAAAGAAACAATGAGGTTACTAGTGATAAGTAACATGGTGACATATGTACTATCGTCTTAGTACATTCAGCTGTCTGTCAGTAATATATAAACAAATACCTCGAGTGCAGGAGGGTCCGAGAGATGGGTTAAAAGGCTACAGAGATCTCAGAAGAGTAATCAGAACTAGGACCGTGTGCAGATGTCACATCCATTACACCCAAATGTTCATCACAGCTACAAATGTAACACTGATAAATGACCTTCAGGGCTTTAGGTCCTCTGCCCATTTACTCATCCAACTTTCAATACTTCCAATTTATCCCTATCCAAGTGAGCATGAAAAACAAAAGAGCTCATGCGTTTCCATCCGAACCCCATGTTGACTGCCCTAACTTGTTCATTAGTGTCAGCAAGCCTATAAATCTTACGTACAGAAGCTCCATAAAGGTCCCTTTCCACCTACAAATCCAGTGTCACCCCATAAAGAGCATTGAGTCCAGATGTCTGAAATTCTTTGTGGACTTCTTTTGGAACATTAGTGGGTCCTCACATGTCACCCTCAAAAATTGTAGTCACTCAGAGACTACATTTTTTCCCTATTGTGTATATCTTCAAAATAGCGATTTAAAATGTGAAAGCTTGCATGTTTTAGTAATATCCATCCAACCAAAGGAGCTTATGGAAAGATCAAATCCTGCCGAGTACCTCTATTCCGAGGGGTTGAGGTGAACCACAAAAGTGAATTGTATTAATAAAAGCAGTACACGTCCTGTTTGGCCTCACTTCCAATACAAAAATGCATTGGGATTATAGAAAATGTAGTTTCAAAAGTAAAAATGAAATAATATAGCTCCCACGTGAGTGAGTTTTAGACCACGGATACTGGGAATGCACCGACCTGCCTTTACAATGTAGGAAATATTCCAAACTAGTGGGGACTTGTTGCAGGCAAAAATAACATCTAATATTACATCCTTCTGTCTTATAAACTTCTCCTGGATTTCCTCAGACTATTTCCTTTAAATACAATGGGCGCTCAACCTTCTATGTCATTACAGATACATAGAAATAAATGGGGCTGAGGAAAACCATTGTGTGGCTAAAATCACATGGCGAGGGCTTTGGAACGATGTTGTTATTAAGACAAAGTTCGTCTGGATAAAGAAATGTGCACAAGTTTACCAGCGTAGCATCATCCATACATGTACGGGGGAGGTATGTTATTGCAATATGGCGCAAACGCAGGACCTAAGCTCACTCCATACATGTACGGGGGAAGTATGTTATTCCAATATGGCGCAAACTCAGGACCTAAGTCCACTGCATACGTGTCGGCTGCAAGCTGCATGATACCCACAGTTATCTCACAGAAGTTTATACCGTGGCATAAGAGGGGTTTGACAAAAGGAGAGGGTTCCTCTGTCTGCACCGATTGCCCTTCCACACAACACGAAGGGGTGCAGATTAATTGTCATAGAAACCAGGGGCTTTATTAAGACTCCCCAGCCCACCGTTGTTCTGGGACTTATTGATTGATGACCTATATTGATGATTCCGACACCCATGAATCCTACAGTTAAAGGTGCAGGGGTGCTACCTGAGTGTCATTTATGCTTCACAGACCATGTGACATCATGCTTATCAGTTACATGTCCTGTTTGCAACTCCGCTCCATTCAAGTGAATGGATCTGAGCTGCATTACCAAGCACAGCCACTTACAAGTGTATGGCACTGTACTTGGTAAGGCTGGTCTTACACGACCGTAGTTTTACACCGCAAATGGTCCGCAATTGCGGGTTTCAAATTGCGGACAATTTACGGTCCCATAGTTTTCTATGAGGCCTCTTACAAAACCGTAGGTATTGTCAGCGGCGTGGCACGCCGCAACTGTGCTCCGGACAGTATACCGCATGTCCGTAATGGCCGTGCTTTTATGGCACGGCACAGAAGGTCCAATAGAAGTCTATGGGCGCGTGCATTTTTGCGGATACACACAACACATGTTCAGTGTGTATCCGTAATTGCGGATGTCAACATGTGTGTTTTGTGGTGTGTTTTGTTTTTGCAGATCCGCATAATACTGATACACACAGATGCACTTTGCGGTTGGACACGGACGTCTGTGGAATGAGTTTTTAGAGGGAAATTTGTGTTGCGGATCCGCAAATTGTGGACCGCAAAAACCACTACGGTCGTGTAAGACCAGCCAAAGTAGTGAATAGGCTGTAGGGCCCACATGAATGCCACCCAGGACCTTCACTGACCTATCCTAAAGCCTGTAAAACCCCTTTAAGACCTGTCACTGGAGCTATAAACTATAGTACTTTAATATTGTACTAGTGATTAAGATATTGGATATTGAATTCTCCTTAGGGGATTAAAAAGAGTAAAATATGTTAAATAAATTTTTTTGAAAATATGTAAAAATAAGTATTCAAAATAAAAAAAATCCTATGTAACACATATGTATAATAAACATATAAATAGTATTACCTTGTCCAGAATAGAACAATTAAAATTGAATATTGATCAAGTACAATGGACATTGAAAGAATTCGCAATGCCTAGCATTGTTGTTTTCGTTACCTTGTGTTCCCATAAAAATTGAATAAAAAGTGATCAAATGTGACCAATAAAAACAACCGCAAAATGTTAAAAATGTTTTAAAACTATAGAAAACTATATACACTTGGTATCTCTGTAACAGTACTGACCTTTAGAATAAACTTAACATGTTATTTGTACTGCAAAGTGAACATCATAAAATTGAAACCCAAAAAACAATGGCAGAACTGTCGATTTTTTCCCTACAATTTTCTTTTTTTTCAGTTTCCCAATACTTTCCATTGACCAATAAATGATACGGGTAAAAGATACAAAAACAAACCACTACATGGCTATGTCGATGGAAAATCAAGTTATAGCTTTTGGATAGTAGTAAAAATCGGAAATATAAAAACGGAAAGCTGGTTCGCGTTCTTAAGGGGTTAAGCCGGCAAGAACAACTTCAATGAGCGAGGCTACTTTTTATAAGAGAAAAGGCCTTTCAAAATGTGCGATTGCTTTATAGGGAATTCCAATGGCCATTAATTAGTGGAGCGGCCTTGAAATGCACTTACTGCCAATAAGGGAAGACTCAGTAATGTGAAAGCTTCTATCCCTGTAGATGTCCAACAGTAGCTCTCCAGCTCTTGTTAATTGCCTATGTGTTGGAGGAGCTTGGAGACAGCTCGAAGGGCTACACTTGGCTGCACATGGCTTGGGATACAGTACTTACTTATGTCATAGAATGCTATATTACCTTTCAATGTGGAAAATCCTTCCATCCACTGAGAGACATTATCTATCAATGAGACTATTACTCCACTAAAGCTTCTACTAAAAGACACGTAGCTTGTCCATGAGACATGAGGGATGCCTTGATGAGGATATCCTAGACATGCTTTAATTAACCTTAGTAACGGGGGCAGGACCAGACATTAATTAAACCTTTGGCTGATTGTCTCGGCAGACGTAAAGTACTCCATCTTGAATTCCTCCTGGTAAATATTCCTGTACAAGTATTAAGTAAACAGATTTGAGTGGCACGTCATTATATGAAGCGGGCCGAGCGCTCACTCATTAGAAGGGTAGGCCGAGCGCTCGCAGTGCTCACTCATTACAAGGCCAGGCTGTGCGCTAGCCTCACTCACTCATTAGTTTTTTTTCGCTCCCCGGTTGGGACATGCATTATTCATTCATTAGCCCTTTCCGCTTATAGAAACATGTGAAGAATTCTGCCTCCTTTGTCCCAAGCTTCGTGTTTTCTTTTGCTTCAGTACCTATGTATAAAAGTCTCTGCTGACTTGTGAGGGTTCATAGAATTCACTTCATGCACTGCTCCTAAATCTCCTTCATTCCAGGAATCTAGAAATACATTTAGACAGTCTGCAGCTGGGGCATGTAACTATATGCCGCACAATAGGGAGCTGATGGGATGTTCAGGCCTTTGTGTTAAGTTTTATTTTGTCTTGTTAACTAGTATGGTGGGGGGAAACGAACGGAGAAGAATTACTGTAACGGCAACTGATGGAAATCGGAATTCTTCAAATTAGAGCTTTACGTTTGTCTCATTTTAAGATGCATATCTTGACCAGTGAACTGAAATCTGTAGCACCATCTCATTTACACCCACACCCTGGCAAACATATGTACAAAGGCCGCTTGTGTGGTTGCTGGGCCTGTGAATATATGCATCTGCTTAACATGGGGAAATCGAATTGTGATGTGAACCCCATGTGAGAGTAGATGTGAATGCTGACTAGATACAGCACTGAGCATTATATTGAACCACTGCTTGAGTAAGGCCGGGTTCACATGGGGTGTTTTGGTCCGAAACCTGAGGCTGTCTCAAGTTCCGGTCCAAAATACGGGTAGCTGCGACTGGATGCTGGTGCAGTGCAGCTACTAGTCGAGAGGAGGGTGTGTCTTCAGGTGGATTCGAGAGGCGACTCCGCCTGAAGAATGAGCATGTCCGTTCTTTTTTCCGGGAGCCAGAACATAAAAAGAACTTATCGGCTCCCATTCATTTCAATAGTAGCCATCTTGAGTCCTCAAAATTCTGACCAAAATATCCCGTGTGAACTCAGCCTAATAAACCCTGTAGCTAAACCATAGCGGTCTAGAAACCTAAATATCTGTTCCCTTACATAAAAAAATAGATGATTCCATCTATCTATATATCTTAATTACTTATATACTGTACACTGGAGGAAATGCTGTCTCTTGCCAGTGTAGTATTGGTACCAGAGGATTCTCTAACACAATAATGGTCCAGCAGAATACAACCACATTAAAAGGATACTATGGCCTATATCAGGGGCAGGCATACCATGGATATGCACAGGATCCCTGTAGGTTAGGGGGCCCCATCATCTTAACAGAAGCTTCTACTGCCTATTAGATTGGGGGTAAATGCCTAAGCTCATGAACTTCAATTCTGAGCCCCGTATTTTCCAATATCTCAGCATAGAGCACCCCTTTATGTCTTTCTAACACTTGTACAGTATGGTATAATATTGTATAGTATACTAATTGTATAATAGAATAGTACAGAAAGCTATAATATATAGTATACTAATTGTATAATAAAATAGCATAGTATGGTATAGTATCATATATAGTATACTAATTGTATAAAACAATAGTATAGTATGGTAGAATATCATATAGTATACTAGTTGTATAATATACTGTAATAGTACAGTATGGTAGAATATCATATAGTATACTAGTTGTATAATATAATAGTACAGGTACAGTATGGTAGAATATCATATAGTTTAGTAATTGTATGAAGCATAATAATTGGAAACACAAACTGCTCACGCCTGTAACTATTGTATTTACAAGATCATGGGAAATTTAACAAGGATCTAATTTTCCACAATGGTGCCAAACCTAAGGCCCACATCTCAAAATCTGACGCTACAAATAAAACCTGCAATAATGTCTAGCTTATGTAGCTATATTTTGCATTAGATTATACATGTATATACTAGACATTTCTATAGCTAAGGACTCAGCATGGAGGCTCGGTGGTTAGCACCGCTTCACTGGAGTCCTAGGTTCGAATCCGACCAAGTACAAAATCTGCAAGGGGTTTATGTTCTCTGTGGGTTTGCATGGGTTTCCTCCTACATGCCAATGTCATACTGATAGGGAATGTAGATTGTGGGCCCTAAATGGGACAGTGATTGACAATGTCTGTAAAGAACTGCAGAACATGTTGGCGCTAAATAAGTAAGTAAAATAATATAACGAGACCAAGACCATTAAAATCCTTTTCAGGTTGCAATACACAAGATGGCCACTGGGCGGCTATGGTTAGCATAAACAACTCTCATGTCATTTATCTTGGGATATGTAGAACAAAAATGGCGCAGGACCCCTCTGACCAGCCCTGCAATAGGTGCTCACATCTTATATTAAACTTTGTAATACTTTACTAAACATTAGTGTTCTTAACATATTTTTATTTTTACCACAAATACCTGTGACAAATCCGTTGATCTCCATAAAAACCAAACATGATCCCTGATGCTGAGATGTAGACACAGAGGGTTATTTATGACCGCCCCGCACAGAGCTCCATGCCTCATTTATCTCCGATGAGCCTGCTCTTTCACGCACTTAGGCTTAAATCCAACTGTGCAGGGAACATGCAGCTGCCCCTCTATTTTAAAGGCAATAAAAACAGAGAGACCAAAATCTTGTCCATTGTTTTCTTTGATCGTGAATCGTGATCGTCATAAATTGAGATTTGTGTATTTTCTATTGTTGTTTTGCAACTATTTCAATGGGCCTGTATTAGGGAACAAGGTCCTTACACATGGGTGTTGAGAGGCCCATTTACTGGTAAGATAGCGTTTGTCATACATCTCACATGGGATTATATATTTTTACATTATAATTTACATTTTGTTTTGATATATATATATATATACACAGTATATATATATATATATATATATATATATATATATACAGTATATATATATATATATATATATATATATGTACAGTATATATATATATATATATATATATATATATATATATATATATATATTTGTATTAATTATGTAGCAATTTGTATGTGCTTTCTTAGTTTGGGTTCACACTACCGGTGCTGTCCACCCCAGGGGTTACAATGGACGGGGGACGGCTTGCCGGCGGTCAGCTTTTAAACCCATTCATTTGATTGGGTTTTTAAAGGTGACCGTCGGTGTCCATATGCGGCCTCTCTGCCTGGAAACCATTTTTGTTGCATGGGCACAAAGGTGTACAGGCAGGACTTTGTGTCTGTACAAAAAAAAAAACGGTTTCCAGGAGGAGAGGCCGCATATGGACACCGGCGGTCACCTTTAAAAACCCATTCAAATGAATGGGTTTTAAAGCTGACCACCAGCAAGCCGTCCCCTGTCCAGTCCCTGTCCCTTATCCAGTTTACAATGGAAACCCCGGGGCGGACAGCGACGGTAGTGTGAACCTAGCCTTACACATAAATAATGCCAATAAGAGGAAGACATTGTCAAAGGTCTTAGTCACGGCTGCCTTGTCTGCTTCTGCCTGACACTGCCCACTTGGAGTCTAGAAAGTATATCAGGCACTGAAACCAGCTTATTGCCTGGAAACAGTGGGGTCTAGCGAAAAACGCTTACTGCCCCGGAATCAGTGGAAGGAGTCTAATAGAGCATGACAAGAACTTGAGTTGGTGGAGATGGTGAAGGTGCACTGATCTGGTAAAATAATCTAAAATTTGGTTATTTATGGCCGGTCTTCTGCTTCTGGTCTTGTAAGATTCCACATTAGGCTGGGGATACACAGAGTAATTGCAGCGGATTAGTCACTATGAACATACTGGTGGCTAACCCAACGTGGCATACAGTATCGTCTTGTGGCTGAGAGCCAAAAAATCTCATTCACATACCGTGTCTAAAACCCACAGCAGTTTGGATTGACCTCAATTGTTCCTATTTCACCCACCCAATGCAAAGGTGGGGCGGTGGAAAACCTGCAGCAACTCCTGCAGATAAACCAACCAATTTTGGATGATTTTGCAGCAGCACCTTGCGGGGGAATACATAGGAATCCATCATCTGTATGTTCTCAGCCTTATAGTGCATTTCTGTGGTGGAAATAAGAGCAGGATTTCAGATTACCAGATGTTCTGGATTATTAGATACAGGATTTAAGGAATTTCACAGTATGGTATTGGAATAAAAAATGTTATGCTTCTCTGATTTTATCAGAAATTAAAACCGTATCCCATATTACCCTATATTCAATCTCACACAATGCACAGTAATATACTATATAACATAGAACAAATAGCAGTGCCAATTACATATATGGGAGTCATGACCGCCAAACAGGCAGTTTACAGGATGGAGATAGAAACTGGAAATAATAAATGAAGTTTATTGAATAATACAACCAAATACCTGTGACTTATAGGACAAGCACAAGATGCCCCCACAAGACCTGAGCACGGGGAAGAGTAAATCAGAATAGCATGTCTCAGGAATGCAGGCCAAACATAGATTAATGGAAAATAGGAACATATTTCCATAAAACCTCCACCCAACAGCCACATAAAAACCCTTAACCTATTGTTTACTGAAATGGTAAGATCAGATCTAGGTATATAAACGTCTAAATGAGTGTTGATGGGATCAAGATGTTGGACATGAAAGACAATACGGACGCTTTACACTTTATCTGCCTTATTATTTTTTTTATAACACTGACTTTCTTTACTTGGATGTATATTTAGGAAAGAATTCTACGTATGCTTTAAGAAAAAAAAAGAAAGTTCTTTAAAAAATATTATTATTAACAGACAAAAATGCAATGATATCCAGGACCAGGAAGCCGTGCTGGATGAAGCGGCGATGCCTACTGCGCATTGCAAATTATTAAAAAAATTAAGGTGATGATCAAAGATTTTGTTGCGTTTTTTTCAGCCAAACCCAGAAGTGGCTACTGAGGTAATGGGAAATATAGAACAAGCTCTTAGGCTGAGTTCACACAGGGTATTTTGGTATATTCGCCTCAAAATCCTGACCAAAAAGACGGCTCCCATTGAAATCAATGGGAATCGGTCAGGTCTTTTTTTCACATTGGCCTGAAGACGCTCCCTCCTCCCGACTAGGCCCATTCATTGGGCCTAATCCAGAGCGGATTGCGCGACTGTATGCACTGCATCGGCATTCTGTCGCGACTACCCAAAAAACCCCCTGTGCACTCAGCCTTATACTTCTCCTTTCTACTCAATCCACTCCCAGCTTTAGCTCAAAAACCCCAATAAGATCAGCAACAAAAAAAGAAGCTATGGCCTGACATGGCCTATAGCCCTGCGGGAAAATGCGGCGGCAATGCATAGCTTTAGTTCAGGCATCCCTTTTTACAGAAGGTCCACAATGGTTTCCTCATCCTAACTTTCTGCTTCCATTATACCTATAGGGAAATTGACGGTGTTTCTGTAGGTATACTTGATATGCTGCGATTTCCAACGTATCCGCTGCTCGTACTTTTCCGCAATGTGTGGATGGGATTCGCTTTGTAGGGAATCCCCTGCTACCTCTTGTGTCACCCCCTCTACCTCATAGATTGTAAGCTCTTGCGAGCAGGGCCCTCAGTCACATTGTGTGAAATGACTTTCTTTGTAATGTATCTTTCTGTCTGTATTTGAACCCTACAAATTGTACAGCGCTGCGGAATATGTTGGCACTATATAAATAAAATGTATTATTATTATTATTATTATAGGGACAGTAAAATACCGTGGTTTTTGATGCTGCCTTTCCATAGTGGCCAAACCACAGCATTTATGCCATGTGGGGCCTTAGGCTAAGGCTGCGACCACACGTTGCGGAAAGCAGTTTTTTTGTTGCAGATTTTGTTGCGGTTTTTTGAGCCAAGGCCAAGAATGGCTACAAAAGGAATGGGAAATATATAGGAAGTTGTTATAGTTCTACCTACAGCTCAATCCATTCCTGGCTTTGGCTAAAATACCGCAGCAAAAAAAGCCGTGTTGACGCAACATGGGGCCTCAGCCTAAAGGTAACTTTTTTTTACTTCACTCCTTTGGACTCCATTTTTGCAAAGTCTTGAAACCCCCTATAAGATAAGTGATATTCTGGTAAATATATCCAACTATCCCAAATGTAACAGCGTGGATTCCCACAAATGTTTTATGAATGGTGCCATAGAAGAGGATTATGTAAAAACACAGTAATAAATGAATGTTGTCAATGAAAGATGGCTGCCTATGAGAGGTAGCACTGGACAAAATCCTACATGATGCTGCATGTAACATCTGACTTATATTACTGACAGGTATACACGTCTCTACAGAATATTTCCTGCATACTTTTTATGGCCTGACTAAATCACTTTTGGTCTCAGATGCTGAGAGCTTAATGCCTCCTCATCTTTACTGTTGCACCTCAAGTGGTTCAGTAAGATTACGCAATGGGCCATAACAATGATGAGACTATCCTTCTATTAGCAGGAGATGTTTTCATTACCTACTACTGTATGTCTAGAAGAACGACTTATGACCTAGCCTTGCCTGAAAAGGGAAAACAGGGAAGTTGAGCTCCTTAGTGTTGGGAATAACAAGTCACGTCAAGGACATTAATATATTCACATCTGTAACTTGATAGACGATGAAGATAAACAAGAGTAAGGGCCAGATGTTAAGAGACTGCAGATAGTCTTCATTATTTCACCTGGTTTATCGAGACTTTCCTCGTGTCTGCCATAAATACCAAACAGTTAGAAATACAGTTAGATCCAGATGAAAGGAGATGCATAATAATAATAATTAGTATAATAATAATAATAATAATAATAATAATAATAATAATTTTGTAGTATAATATTTGGCTGTCCTTTATTTGTGCCATTACTTAATCTTTGGAAACTATACATTTTTTAAGTGACCTCTCATGAACGTGGCCTGGGTAGTGTAGATCACCAGCTTTAGAATTTACAAAATCCCCCCCCCACCCACCCAAAAAAGTGCTGTATATTAATTTCTCATGGATCCCCAGATCTCAGCTTGTAGGAAATACTGTGATGTGTTTCCTTTGTCAGTCTTAATCCAATCTCTCACTGTGACAAGATGCTCCGACCATAGGAGGCTCCGACCATAATCCATGGGGGGTTCTTATGCACCGGAATTGAATGCTACACCCGTCAGAGCCTGGTTCAAATTTCAGGTATAACTTCCTTTAATTTTCTGGCATATTAAGACAACACTAGTCTTAATCCAATCCCATGCCAGTGCAAAATATGCTGAATTATTAGGCCCTAATCCATGGGGAGTCCTGTGCACCAAAACTAAAATCTACGCCAGTCAGAGCCTGGTGCATATTTTAGGTATAATTTACTCCAGTCTTCTGTATAAGGAAAAATATATCTTTGTACCATATTGGGTAGTGGATATGAAATATAAAGATACCATGCCTGATGAAGAGACCTAGTACTGTAGTCTTGAAAGCTTGCAATCTGTCATCATGTTTGCCATTAAAAGGTATCAACTACTGAAGACTCAATCTTTATATTTCCAGTCTTATGGTGTAAATTATAGTAAATCTGTTAGGCGAAGGCATCCCTGTCTTGTTTCACCCACTGTCTTTAAAGCAAAGCACAAAGAACAAAGTTTATTGCAAGTTTGAGCTGTGCACCAAAACACGTCACATCTACATCAGTTTTCTGGCATAGATGATATAATAGATTTCTCCCACTGAATTAAAATCTTCACGGCCTACATGGTATTTGTAGACAGTGAATAAAGCTGCCATAACACAGGGACATTGTAGCGTCGCTATTATGGCTTCAGCATGCGGACATCCTGTGGCTCGTCTGAATTGAGCGTAGGTCTCTGCAGTGTACAATGATCATATAAGTTTGGTCCAGCTCATTGGTGTAACTAAAGTCTTGTGTGCCGCGGTGCAATCTTTTTTCCTGGGGCCCCCTACCTCATCCCTGCAGCGAATTCTTCATAGTGATGGTTACGGGTGCTAAGGAGTTTAATCACCCTTAGTATGGTTAGGGGTAATCTGTGGGTCTCCTTGGTTTATGGGCCAGATGGAAGCTGCAATCTCAATACTGATGCCAGTGCTTCTGGGCCCGCTAAGGCTCCTGGGCCCCAGTGTGAGTGAACCTCTGCACCCCCTCAAATTACACCCCTGGTCCAGCTATATCATGGGAGGTCCATGAGCTCTATACTACAGAGATCCCTGATAATATGGCCACTTGAGAGCTGCATAAGTGTGTCGATAGCTTAATAAATGTGGTACAACATTCCTTGGTCTCACTATCTTTCTGCAAACATTACTTTTATAACATGATGTATTGCACTCCAGTATAAACAATATCATGTTCATTTCAGGACTTAAAGGGTTGATAGTGTCTGGAATCAGGCACAAAAATGTCTAATGATAAAAATAATTTCCATAGACGGGCAATTAATTTTACCCACTAAACATACCACAAATTGTATGTAGCGACTTCTAAACTTTACAGGGATACCAAATATGTATATAAGTGGTTTTGTCTAAGTGTGTGGGCCAATACAACGTGTGGACGTATACTACGCTTTCCCATGCATAGCTTTTGCTAGTTTGTTTCTTTCTGTCATATAAAGTATTTATTTTTACTTTCATCACAAAAATGCTCTTGATTGTAATCTGTGATATCTGCGCGATGACACATACAAGGCCAAGCATATTCCGTCATAGTCCCATGCGTCTGAGAATGGGAGCAGTGAGGATGATCAGGATCAGCAATGCTTAACATAGTTGCCACAATTGTACCTCCTATAAGCCTACTCTTAGGTCAGCTCTGAACGCAACGATACGTAAGCTGATAGTAGGAGATGCCAGGAGTAGCCCAGGGTTCGAAGCTGAAAGTATATAGCTTGATCCATTGTGCGGGGATCATGCCAGGTTACTGCAGCTCAGATGGGGCTGTTTACTTCTGGCTACATTGCACTACACCCAGTGCCACAGATCAACTGATCGGTGAGGCTGCTGGGTGTTGAGCCCTCTCCAATCTGATATCCAACTTTTTATGCTTTGCACTCCAGAAAACTGGCATATAAAAGTATAATAAATCAGCTCGTTCTCAACAAACTCTTATCAATTAGATATATGGAAAAGCCCTTCAAGTACTTTCAGACCCTTGCAATAAATGAAACAGTGAAATCCTATGATAGATACAAGTCAGATGATCACATTGTATCGGATTCATTGTTACCTGCATTCTATGAACCATTGGCGAATTTGGTCTTGCAGCGTTTCCTTAATGTCTAATCCCTCTGTCTCTCGTATATTGTCTTTTATTTGTACCAGGGCATGCTGGAAATCAGCTTCGTACTGCTCTTGTAACTCAGACCGGAGACCTTCTGTTTTATTGGCAAACACCTCTGCCATGCTCATTTTGTTGAAGTGTGCCGGTGGCACCTGGGAAAACAGTAAAGTGATATGGCATTTCTAACAGCAATCTGGTATTGGTTATACAATTGGCACAAGACATAGTAAAATCTATCGCTTCTCCCATTGTAGACAACTATTGTATATACAGTATATTGCATTTGGTTCTGTTACAATGTGAAAAAGAAGTCAAATTGACCTAAGTCATTCTTGTTAGGCTGGGTTCACATTACCCAAGTGTTGCACGAAAGACACAATTCATGTGTGAGCTGGATTTACTAGGAGAGGGACTCCAGGTTATCTATTATGTTAGGAGTCCCTGCCTCTCTGCTACATACTGTCCATCTCCCAGCATGGTGTACACATGGGCTGTGTCTCCCATCTGAGGCTGAGGCCACACATTGCGGAAATGCACCTTGCTTTTTTTATTTTTTTTATTTTTGTAGATTTCGTTATGGTTTTTTCAGCTAAAGCGTGGAGTAGACAGGGCAGAAGGTAGAAGTACTAGAACTTCCTAGATATTTCCCATTCCTTTTGTAGCCATTCTTTGCTTTGGCTCAAAACACCGTAGCAAAATCTGCAACAAAAAAGCTGCCTTTCCACAATGTGGGGCCTTAGATTGATAAATTGTACCTTCCATATTTAACAGAAAGAATCATTCATTAGCATAACCATACATTTTATTGAGGGGATATCGTCACTCCATAAGGAGAGACCACCATATAGGTGTGTGGAGTCTTTTAAGCCATGAGCGCTCCACTGCAAAGGAACATGGGAAGAATATGCAAATCTGACTTCCATGATGTAATTAGAAAGCCAGTGCCTCAAGTATGCACACCAATAGAGGGCGCTGACTGAGCATGTGCAAGTCTGTCTTCCATGATGTAATTAAAACTTGATCTGTGCTACAAAAAGAATTTAAAAAAGAAGAATAAAGCAATCCAAAAGGTGAAATCCCGGCATCTGAAGATCTTGAAAGGGTTAATCAACATTGTTTCTATAGTTAGAGCATGTAAACTCAGCAGCCCATATCTTCATCCTCTCCCAAGGTTCCTTTTATGATATTACTGTATGGCCCTCAAAGACTGCCCCAGGTGTAAGATCTGGTTCAATTGGATCCTGAAGTTACTCCTGTATATAAAACTTAGGCTGGTCTTACACGACCGTAATGCTTTTACGGTCCGCATGTTGCTGATCAGCAACACTAGTTGCGGATCATCAACATACACTCCGCAGATGTCTGTGACCTGCCACACTCGCCCATAGAGTTCTATGGGCGAGTCCGTGCAGTGCCGTGAATTGCGGCCATTACGGACATGTTCTAAAAAGTGCGGACCTTGGTTGCGGCTCGGCACACGGATAAAATATCCGGCGGTGTATGAGGCCGCATTGACTATAATGTGTCCGCAAATGGTCCGCAATTGAAAACCCTCAATTGCGGATCATTTGTGGACTTAAACTACGGTCGTGTAAGACCAGCCTTAGGAGGAAATCACAGAGATCCTGTAAGAAATCTCCATCTTACTGAGAACACTGCGTGATGTGTATTTGCTGTGAGGGATACAAGAATAGCCTGGGGTAGGGGGCTCCTACTTTCGGATACGGGTGACAATGGATAATTCAGCAGTGCGATTGTGAGACAGAGCTTTGTATTGTGTGACTCTAAAGGGAATGACATTGTGATCTTTAGAAATAGAGATCAGGGGAGTTTACAAACTTACTAAAATGGTCTCAAGGGTCGTAACTAAGTATGGCTTTTGTAGTTCCTTTGGGACTGTGAGTGGCATTTACAAAACTGGGTGAAGCAAAAGTGAGACAAAGAGAACTATTCCAACAATTTGGCTGCCACTTGTATTGTGAAATGTCTCAAGGCATCATTAAATCTGTTACATAATCTTAGAAATAACATTTTTAAAGGGCCATTTTTTAAAAATTGGAATTAATAATACCTTGAATTTATTTGTTCCTCTGGCTTAAAGAAGACTTTTCATTTCCTCGGGCACCAGCAGTTTTATATACCGCTAGAAAGCCAACAGTGCGCTGAATTCAGTGCTTTCCCGTTATGTGCCACGGGACTGGAGACATCAGTGCCAGTATAACAGCACTGATGTCTACCCACTGTCAGAAGGGCATCTCTGACAGTCTGTCTGGGCTGTGAGGAAGCCCTCCCCGACAGTACTCTTCCATAGCCCTGTACTGTCACAGGGGCGTTACTGCTCAGCCATGACACTAAACTGTGAGGAACAATCACCACTTCCCCCCAACTATACTCACCCATAGACTAGTACTGGACCATTTAAAGTGATTCTAGCACCATCAATATCACTTCTAAACCACTTATATCCTCTTGTAGGGGCAGTTAGTGTCATAGTGAACATAGTGAGTTTTTGTGTCACAGTGCTGAGTAAAGTAATTTCTAGGCTGAGGCCACATGTATTGTAGTTGCAGTGGGTTAGCAACGGGTGGATTCACATGCTGCGGTATACAGTACAAGTGTAGGGGAAAGGATTTAAACAAATTACATCCACACACTGTTGAGAAAACCTGCATTGCAAAGAGTTTTTCCACTGGGGTTTTGAACTCGCACCCGGTAGTGGGGCCTCCTTGGGACACGAGGACAGTCCTGAATTTGCTGTCCCACAGTTCCAGGTAGTGGGTCTGGGCTGCCCCAACTCTTACTCATCTGTGGAGCCATCCACTCCCTGGTGTCTTTGAGCAGGAGGTGACATCTCTTACAACCTGCCTGTTCCTCCCTGAAGCCTCCTGGATCCGAGAAAGGTGAGAACAGAGGAACAGGGAAAGGTGAGTGTTAAAGGATTTTCTTTCTTTGTTCGATATATATGGTAAGGACAACTAAAAGGGGACATGAAACTGTGGGGGCAACCAGGGGTGGGGAGCTGAAACTATGGGTGCAACCTGGAGGGGGACATGAAAATGTGAGGGCCACTGGAGGTGGACAGGTATATAATATGTCTGAGGGGCCAGTGGGGTGGCAAATATTACTGTCTGAGAGGCCATGGGGAAGACAGGTTAATGTGTGATGCATGCAGGGGCATTTGACTGTGTGATGGGCCTCTGTGTGGGGACACTAGGGAGGCATGACACTGTGTGAGGGACACTAAGGGGCATGTGCGGGTTATTGAGGGGGCATTATAATTTGTGTGGGTCAGTGAATCAAGTCTGGGTCAAGTGAATGGGTTTGAAAGCTGATATCCGGGATTTCCATCTCCTGTCCAGTTTTGTGGGGCAGAAGACGGAAACCCGCTGGATTGGATATAGCGGAGACCGGGCGCAGATGTAAGCTCGACCTAACACAATTATCGACATGTCATCATGTGTGGTGATGTCATATGAATACGGTTGCTTAGGCAGGTGCAGCTACACCATGGGGCTCATTTGCATATGGATTAAAAGTGTTTTTTTTTCTCACTCTCGGCTTATATTAGCACTGGGAATTGGAGGACCAAAAGAATGGACCAATGGTTGGCTAAAGTAACAGACACCAACGAGCCTGGGGGACCCCATTGACTATGATGGGGTCCGGCAGGTATCATACTGTTTAACTGAAATCTCTGGACATAAAAATCAGGCTTGCATTTTTTTGTCCAGCAATTTTTGACAGATTTGTGCCAGATGGACACCGAGCGCAGATGTAAACCCAATCTCAGCATTAGGACTGCACATAAAAAACTTGTGTTTGATAACCAGACCTACAATACCATATACCATAAGTGGTTTAGAAGTAATTTTGGTGCTGGTAATAAAAGCCAAAAACTATACAAATATTAGGCTTAATTAAAAATATTAAACTCTAAGTATATTTATATAAGCAGAAATAATAGGTAAATTAGCCATAATACTGAACAGCACTTCAGCCGCTCAGCATCTCGCTGCTCTTTTAGTGTGCAGGCTTCTATTCACTTGAAGTCTTTGTGTAGTTAGTCTTCTCCCCTCATGGCCCCTATACTATTTCACCATTGATGACCATGGGACGGTGCCAGAGACACCTGCTTGGCATGTACAATGCCTCATTGTCTGGGAGGAAAACTAATTAGTAGCTGCAGTAGCCGCGGTAGCAGGTTCATATCCCCTGGCCAGGAGTTAATTCCGACAGCCTCCTTGTGTCCCAGAGTCAGACAAGAGATCCGTAGCTGTCCTATGTGCCCTTCCCACCATTCACTTCCAAAGCCACGTGTTATTTGTTAGGATCCCACGTAACATTCATTGCCATTGCTTTGTCACTGACTTCCTGACATGCAGCTGCTTAAGAGGTTGAAGGAAAATGATTGTGTTGCCCCCTCTTCCCTCCTCAAGAGCAGCAGGGAAAAAACACCAAATAATAAAACAAACAAGCAGTGCACTAAAAAAAACAAGGCGCTCAGAAAAGAAAAGCACTAGGCTAAACAATGGGGCTGGGGAGGCCTCTGGCTTCACAGACTAACAACCTACATTGGCTCTTGGATTATGGCAAATCTTTAGATTTTTTATCTGCACTGAAAAATGTTATTGAAAAAAATAATCTTCTCTGCAGCTCAGTAAAATGGAATTTGATTTGATGGTGGCTCAGTGGTTAGCACTGCAGCCTTGCAGCACTGGAGTCCTAGGTTCAAATCCTGCCAAGGACAACATCTGCAAGGAGTTTGTATGTTCTCCCCGTGTTTGCGTGGGTTTCCTCCGGGTACTCCGGTTTCCTCCCACACACCAAAGACATACTGGTAGGGACTGTAGATTGTGAGCCCTATATGGGACAGTGACTGTCAATATCTATAAAGCGCTGCGGAATATGATGGCGCTATATAAGTAAGAATAATAAATAAATAATAAATTTGCCAAAGTGATTTTAGGTAGGTGTGTGATGGCTGTGCCCTGTGAGGGGACAGAATTCTACTGACATTCACTTTGGATGAAGTTTAATGTATCAAAAACATGACAAGGAAATGTAGCAAAAAACAAAATCGCAAAAAAACTGCCATATTTTACAGTACTAGAAAAGAGTAATCTCACTTGTGCATTTTTCTCACAGGGCTTTTCACACAGAGTCCGCAGAAGTTTCTTCTGTGGACTTTCTGCTTCCATTATACCTATAGGGAAAACACTGGCGTTTCTGTAGGTATAATTGACATGCTGAGATTTCCAAAACTGCAATGGATTGGGAAATCGCCGCATGTCCACCGCGCGTATTTTTCTGCAATGTGTGGATGGGATTCGCTTGGTGCTGGGGCCACATAGAGCCCCAGCCTAATGGTACCATGCAGATCTTGGGATGTGATTTAAAGGGATTCTCCCATCACAAGGATCCTATCTATACTGCTTGTTAATGCGGATGTAAGACTTTTCCTAAATACACTGCTTCAGCAAAACTGCTTTGTTTGTCCACTATCTTACTTTATTCTTTTTTTTTTTTTGACACATCCCTTGACTTATCTGGTCATAAGTCAAGTGATGTATCTGCTGCTCTGAGGGGGGAGGGAGGAGGGGCTAAGTGCACGGGGGGGGAGCCTGGAGGGGGGGGCAGTTTACCCTTTGGGGGGAAGGGACCGCCAATACAGACCCGGCATCCGCTGTAATAGAGAGGCGGATGCCGGGGACGATTAGACACCGGCACAGATGCCTGCAACATCGCTATGCTCCTGCCCTGCATGAAGCCAGCAGTGGCAGGAGCGATGCTGCTATCCCGGGGGCTTTGCATATGTAACCCCGCCCACCAATGACGCAACAAAGCAGGAAGACAGAAGATTTTACAGCAACGAAGACTGGTGAGTATGCGACGTGGGAATACCCCTTTAATGAAAAAATACAAGTACGGTATGTACAAATCCATTTGTAGAGGCTGTATTTCTAAATACTTCTAACCTTATATAATATACTGATCTCCCCAGATACATACAATACCCCCCCCCCCCATTCCTGGTGTCCTTAACTTGGCAATTGACCCTTTTTATTCTATTAGATACAGTATCCGGACATTCATGGTAGTTGCTATTTTCAGATTAAACTAGAAGAAGCCAAAACATAAAAAATAATGTATCCAGAAACGGCAAAATTCCTACCGCAAATATCAACAACCCCGCACAGAACATCCACACCCAGTTCTGGATAGAACTAATAGTCGAGTTTTGTTTGTTTTCATAGAGAATTTCAATTAGGGTTAAGCATTTTTAAGAGAAACATATGGGGGTGATATACAAGGAAAGTGCATCAAACTGCCGACAGTAATGGTATGGAGGACGAGGGGCGCAACATTTTATTTAATTCACTGTTGCATCTAAATGGGACAGTGTGATCAAAGAAGAGGAAGATAACAGGAAGTTTTATAGTATTTCTGTTTATTTTGTGACTGTTATATCCAGTTAAATTCCCTTGAAATCTGTTTGGAAAAGGAAACCAGACACAATATCCACAGGTGGCAAAGTGGCATTTAGGCTGGGTGCCCACAGGGCATTTTGTTTTTTTCGGAAGTTGCATGTGTTGTTTCTGGTTAACCTTCCCCCCCCCCCCCCCCCCGCATAAACAAAGCAGCGTCTGCACACAATGACGAATAAAAATGTTAATTTGGGCATTGTTTGTCGCTGCTGCTTTCTTTATTCATCTGTTTAATTTAAGACTGCATGTGTTTTTTTAATCCATTTACAAAATCAAAGAAAAACGTGAAAAGAAAATCCCTGTGAAAGTCTTAGGGTAAGTTCACATGGAGTTTTTTGGTCAGGATTTTGAGGTCGTGTCCACTTCAAAATCCTGACCAAAAAGACGGCTCCCATTGAAATCACTTCGCGATTCAGCCTGAAGACACTCCCTCCTCCCGACTAGGTCCATTCATTGGACCTAATCCGGAGCAGAGTTTGCGACTGGATGCCAGTGCAGTGCACCGGCATTCAGTCGCGGCTACCCGTTTTTTGGTCCGGAACCTAAGGTTCCAGACCAAAAAACCCAGTGTGAACTTAACCTTAGGATAAGAGCAATGGACATAAAGTCTGTCTGTATTCACCCTGAAGTAAAAGCTTTTGTCATGTGCATTTAGGACTTTTTCTTCTGTCACCCTTCTTTCACATCTGCATTCAGTATTCCATTCAGGGAGTCCACATGGGGACCCCCGAACGGAATACCAAAAGCAACTGCAAGCAGTGTTCAGTGAAAGCTCACGGACCCCATAGACTATAATGGGGTCCGTGTGCTTGCCACACGCTGCCCGCACAAATCATGTGGACAGGAAAGTAGATTGTGAAATACTTTCCTGTCCGCATGTTCCCTGCGGAGATCTGGCAGCAAGCACATGGACCCCATTATAGTCTATGGGGTCCATATGCTTTCACTAGCACACCGCTTGCAGTTGCATTCGGTATTCCATTCGGGGGGGTTCTCATGCAGACTCCCCCGGACGGAATACCAACGCAGATGTGAACGATGCCTTACAAAGACAAATAAACATGATGAAAGACAGTTACTCTACTACAGTTTATCTGCTCTGTTAGACTCGTCTCACATCTCCGTTCGGGTTTCCATTTGGGGGTCCACTTGGGGACCCCCTGAATGGAAACCTAACCCACATAAAAAAGTCCGTGGACCCCAAAGACTATCATGGGGTCTGTGTGGTTTTCACCCCAATAGGGCGAAAAATGTGGAGAAAAAAAGAAGGGAATGGAATCCCCGAACATAGTGCAAGCACTGGTTTGAACCTAGCGTTACTCTGTTAATGCGCACTGCTGGTTTTTTTTTTAACATTTTTTACATGTCCGTTTTTAAAACAATGGGAGTTAATGGGTATATACATGTCTGTTTTTTAACGGATAGTGAATATTCCTATTTCTCTGGCCCGATGAACCCAATACAAGTGCATTTTTCTTCAGGCTTAGATTAGATACAAACAACCCAGGTGCATAATGGCCGTAAAAAAAACATCCATTTTTCAAGTCTGTCTTGCACCCGAGGGTCACCCATTTTCACGGATCCTCCCATACATTTCAGTGGAAAAATAAACAGCCGGAAATAGGACGTGACTAGAGATGAGCGAGTACTGTTCGGATCAGCCAATCCGAACAGCACGCACCATAGAAATGAATGGATGCACCTGGTACTTCCGCTTTGACGCTAGCCAGCCGCTTAACCCCCCGCGTGCCGGCTACGTCCATTCATTTCTATGCGAGCGTGCCGACAGTTGCCAACAGCAGTTTTATTCACCCTCTAAATATTATGTGCTGTAGATTTATGGCCTTCTTGGTAGTCCTACACCTTCCTGCAGATATTTACGACCTGATGTTTGGAGGAGTCTCTTTGTGTTTGTTTTGGACTGAATATACTATTGCTTCACTGAACTTTTACACTTTTATGTATGATTTTTGTGTTTTTATGTTTAGTATTTAATGGCCACTTCAGAATGGAGCTGTTACTTTATAGCTGTTATCTCCCTTATGCTTTCATTTTTCTGATCTGCTTGTCTCCTCTAGCCATAAGGAAGTAACCACTTACAATTTATCGATGTTTTTCTTTTTATCTTTGTAACCCGGATCATCACCATCTATATGGTTTGGCATAGTCTAATTTTTGTATTGCTTTGAAGCCGATACTACTGGATTATGATCAATATTTTTGCAATGCAATTTAGAACTGTATATTATAGACATTTGTAACAATGTGAAAAAGGTTCTTCCTACTTCTCTTTTTCTGTGTAGCACCACATCACGAAACATAGATAAAAAACGCTGTGGAAAAAGAATACAGTGAAAAACACGTTGCTTCAGTTTTTCTTAGAACTAATGTCCATGAAAAATAGATGTTTTGGTCCATTTTTGGCCTTATTTACATCATGTTTTAAAACCCATGATAGTTTATGCTCCACTGTGACCCCCACACAGTCCAATCGGCTCCACAGAAGACCCACACACAGTATAATCTGCTGCACAGTGGTGCCCACACAGTACAATTTGCTCCACCGTGGCCCCCACACAGTATAATCTGTTCCACGGATGGGTGCCCAAAGAGAGAGCTCTTTCTGTAGTCGCAGGTCTAAAGATACATCTCATTTGTCTTTTTGATGACCATCAAAAAAAGGACATGTGAATATACTCAGTCATTCCTTTTGTTTTTAAATTGGGTGTTCAAAAAACTGCAGTCATAGTTACATAGTTACATAGTAGATGAGGTTGAATGAAGATTCCATCAAGTCCAACCTATAACCCTACAATCCCCTAGAGCAGTGGTAGGGAATGTACAGCTCTCCAGCTTTTGCAAGACTACAACTCCCAGCATGCATACTTTCTCTGCTGTTCTTGGAACTCCAATGGAAGTGAATGGAGCATGTTGCAGGGGTGAGCCTGCTCCTTTCGCCGCCCGAGGCTAACTGCAGAAAGCCGCCCCCCCCCCCCGCCGGAGGAGGGGGCGGATCGGGGGCGTGGCCGGCGGATCAGGGGCGTGGCCGAGTGAAGGGGAGGGGCTTAGCCCCGTTCGCCGGCAGAGAGTAGGCCCGGAGTCTGCCTGCTCTCTGCCTGAGCGTGAGGGGAGGCTGCTGGAGCAGCACTGCTCCAGTGGCCTCCCCAAACCACCGCTCGGTGATAAGCCAGTCCAGGACAGCTTGTCCTGGACTGGCTTAGGTTGGCAAAAATGCCGCCCTCCCTGAGGCTCTGGCACAGTGCCACCTGAAGCGCTCGCTTCAGGTCGCCTCATGGGAGGTGCGGCACTGGCATGTTGGGAGTTGTAGTTTCAAGGCAGCTGGAGAGCCGAAGGTTCCCTACCCCTGCCCTAGAGTGTTGATCCAGGGGAAGGCAAAAAACCCATGAGGCTCATGCCAATTTTCCCATTTCAGGGGAAAAAAATTCCTACCTAACTCCAATCTGGCAATCAGTATAAAAACCCTGGATCAAAGTGTCTGCTGTTTTTCACTGTCATGTGAATAAGGCTTATTTGTCCTTCCCTAAGGCCAAGGCCACACGTTGCAGAATTTTGCACATCAATATGTGTTTGTTATTGACTCTTCTAGTGTTGGTACGTGGTAGACAAGCTACGTAGCTATCTATATGTAAATATAGGAATATACTTTTTCTACTCTTAACATTAGTGCCTTGTCAGAACATATCACAGCACCAATCCATTATAGGAGCTCCTTCCAAAAATCACGCAAATTCATTAAAAAATGTTCCCACTTTGGGAATGAATTTCTCTTCCAGTTGGATAGATGATCATATTCCACCAGTCGTGAGGGTGGTCTGACCATAATACAACACGAGTCCTCCATGAGCTGCCGCTGGATGGGCTCGGACTTTCTTCATGGTGTGTGGTTTTCAATTTGAAACCAATGTGTGAAGTGCGATAGATCTCCATTTCAATATATATTGTTAAATAAGTTCTTTACCGGTATGCCTTTCACTTTGCTTATGACCCCGTGTTGGTGGTTTGGGAATCTCTTCTTGTAGATTTTGTAGGCTGCCAGATGATTTGTGAGTTTTGAACCCTCTTTTCATAAGAACTAGCGATAGGGTCTCCACAATGAAAAACATAGATCACATTTTTATCTTGAAATTATGCCATGGAAGGCCCTAGAGACGGAAAGCTTGTAAGGTTTTCTCATGAACCAGAATTCAGCCCGTAGTAACTTTGTACAATGTTCCACCCAACACTCTCGAATACACAATGAACTTATATCAGGGGCTAGCAATGTTTGGTCAATGGTTTATGAAATGTTAAATCTTTTAGCTGGCTCAGACATTCTTCAGTCCGATCTGCCTTCTCGACTTGGCCATTTTTCAATGTTTTCATCGGTATGTGTTGACTTAAGTGAAATATATTCAGATTGAAGACTCGGCTTGATGTTTGTTTTGTAACAAGATACACCTCATCCTTTACGTTACCTCATTGATTTAGCACGTCCTATAGATTATGAGTCTTCATCATGAGTAAGATGAATTTAGCACATCATATTGCTTCAGGCCACGCTATAAAAATGACCTTCTCCGTACAATCCGTACGATGTTGCTTGTATCACAAACTCTATTACACCAGAGAGGTAAATGGCCCATATGGTGTATGGTATATGCTATAAAATGAATGAAACAAGTGAAGGAGATTATCTACCGACCCCAATCCCAAAAGTGAAGGGTAACAAAATGTCTGCTGGGAGTAATATACTGTACGTTTATGGAAAGAACTTATGTTCTTCAGATGCTAGTTTGTCTTTATTTTATTACTCTTAAATTCATTCCATACTTTTCATAATCCATACAGATGAGATTTGTATAAATACAACCCATCACGTAGAAACTGATGTGCATTAGTAGTCACAAGCGAAATCTGGGAATGCATTAATACAAGTGGCAAATACCATAAGGAAGTCTGCTTATTATTTCAGATCAAGGGAACTGTTCGGGAGCCTTTTAGTAAATGTGGTTGTTTACAAGGTTCACCCAGTATAGGCTACTTAACTGTCCAAAATGTCAGAGGTAAAAGAGACAACAGCAATTATTGTGCATGGGTTAAATGGAATATATGACATTTATAAAGAGAGGGCAAATGCTATTATGGTAAAAGGCAATGAACATATGCCGATCATGTAGATAAGATATGATCTCCTAGGATGGGTATTTCCATCTTAAGACATTTATGGGTATCCACTTCTGGAACACGAACCTGTCTTCAGATAAGCACACTTGCCCAGCTGTATTTGGAATTCCTAGTGAATGAAGAAAGCCTTTTTTATACATGTTAGGTTACAGTCTTGTCTGCTCCGAGGGTCTGTACGGTGCAGATCCATTGGAAATTACTGGATGAGAAAGTTTTCATTTGGCGATTTCTGATTAAAAACAAAGTGGACATCCAATGGGCTGCATTATAGTCAATGGTGTCTCTCAGGTTCAGTTTTTGTATTTTTAATAAAGGAATAAAGGTACAGATGTCAATGTAACATCATCGGGTAGCACAAAGGTTGAAGTGCGAGTCCTAAAGGGGGACCTATATCTATAAGAAAATGATAACATAGGCACAGAAAGATTGGTGCAAATTTACATTAATTTTCAACAATTTTTAGGAGCATCATAGCAAAATACAAGGCTTTTGCAACAATTTTCCAAATTCTCTGAAAACCAATGAATTAGTGAATAGAGCTTGGCCTTGTGAAAAATACATAGGGTAAAAAATACTATAGGTTGAAAACCACTGCTGTAGATTATAGAAGGTTACTGTCAGCCAATCTTGTTGTCGTGAATATATAGAGCAGGGTTAGGGAACCTTGGCTCTCCAGCTGTTGCAAAACTACAACTCCCAGCATGCATACTTGCTCCGCTGTTCTTGGAACTCCCATGGAAGTGAATGGAGCATGTTGGGAGTTGTAGTTTCACAGCAGCTGGAGAGCCGAAGGTTCCCTATCCCTGATATAGAGCATACATTTCAGGCACAAAGTATATACTGCACTTGCTCATGGTGTGATGTAGCATGGTGGCCATTGTTGTGCCTGTATGGTAGAGTGGTTCAGTCAAGAAGGTATAGCCTCCTAGTAGGGTTTCTGTTGGGATGCTATTTCATTCCCCTTGCAGACTGCCATTACGTCTAGCACCAGGGGCTTATCTTGAGGGGGTGCAGAGGGTGCAGTTGCACTGGGGCCCAAGAGTCTCAGGGACCTATAAGCACTGGTAACAGTGTTGAGATTACAGCCCCTAAACCAAGGAGACCCACAGATTACCCTAACCATACTAAGCGTGATTAAACTCCTTAGCACCCGTAACCATCACTATCAAGAATTCGCTGTAGGGTTGAGGTAGGGGGTCATGGCCACTTATACCACTGTCTAGCACCCACTAAAGGTCACCGTGAAGTTGCTAGTGGGCTCATACATTTGATCAAAATACATATGCATGTTAATTTTTAGAAATGCTGCTTATCAGAATATATAAATGTATAATGTGGATTTCCACTCCATGTATTTTCTCTACAATTTGGCGCTATTGCTAGCTAATCTTCCCTGCGGTGAGTTGGCATTTGCCCGTCGCCTGATTCTGCACAGTGCATAGCCTTTAGCATTTCCCATTGTCTTTGTTCTACACCTGTAACTCTCCCATCTACTGTTCACGATTTTGAGCATAGTTATAGTACAGTTATAGATGTAATCTAGCCATACCTTCCAATGTGATGTCTGAACACATGTGGGACAGTGGGACATGTGGTTACCAGAATTACTGCCTGCAGACAGGCAAAATGGCAGACAGATGCTGAATTATTCTCTTCCAAAATGGAAGGATAGGGCTTTCTAGATGAAAAATAGGGAAATGGTAGAACATGGATATAATGTTGACTAAATTAGGGAGTGGTGGAAGTGATTCCATATGCGATTTCACCCAATACAGCACATACTGATACATTCTGCGTACTGTAACAACATCTACAATCCATTCCAAGCAGAGGAATATCCTGAAGTTTCTCCTTTGTATGCACTTTCCTAGATAAATAGATTTGTAACATTTTATCTTCCTTTCATCATTTCTATCTATACTGATAATGTTCATAATGAATTACCGCATTCATTAAAGTCATGTACGGTAATTATCCCAGCTGATCGATACGCTGTATTCATTGTAATTATTAATTATTTATAGATTTTACTCTCCGTATGATTGGTAACTTTAATTAGAATTCTATAATACACAAATTAGTTTTCTATTAACATTGGAAATTCATGTATTTCTCCAGAAATGTATGCTAATTGCATTTCATCGTGTCTTTGATGAGATATTGTACTTCAATAGATATATACTTAATAACAGCCGTGTTGTTAAACAATCTTCAAATAATACACCCTTTATCTTATTTGAGAAGTTCTTGCTTTTTTTCTGTGAGAAAACACTGTCTTTAATCATGAAAGTCTCCTTCATTTATAATGAAGATAAAATAATAGAGCCATACAGTAGTACAGGACGACTCAAGGAACACGTCACCACTAATACAGTATATGATTTTCATAGGATATCTCAAAACTGACATCGCTGAGACTTCATAGTCTGAAATGGGTTGAAAGTCTTGGACATGTATAATGGATTGGGCATGATACTATTAGAGGGGTCTGAGCAGTTGGGTAACTAGAAATGGTGGAGCCCCATGGTGACCGACACCGGCGCTGAAGACCTCGACCGACCCCCTCCTACGCATTTCTGCACGTTCTATTATGCCCCATAGTGGCCCCTGCACACAGTATTATCCCCCATAGTGGCCCCTGCACACAGTATTATCCCCCATAGTGGCTCCTGCACACAGTATTATCCCCCATAGTGGCCCCTGCACACAGTATTATCCCCCATAGTGGCTCCTGCACACAGTATTATCCCCCATAGTGGCCCCTGCACACAGTATTATCTCCATAGTGGCCCCTGCACACAGTATTATCCCCCATAGTGACACTGGATCCTTCTACCACTATGTGCTGAGTCAATGTGGATTGGAGTCCACCCACATCCGTGCAGCCCAGGAATTACACCATATCAAGATTAAGGGTGAGCTGGACAAACTGTTTTTGAATGCGTATAAAAAACTACTGTTACTTACCTGTCCCCCAGCTCCTACACAGTCTTCTCCGCTGCCTTCTCGCTGCTGTCCTTGTTCAATGACATCGGACGTCACATGACCCGGGACACCGGCCGGGTTCATGTGACGTCAGAGACGTCAGGAAGGAGGCCTGGCAGGATCGTGGAGAGGTAAGTAACATGTTTTTTATGTTTCTTACCTCTCCCGGTCCGCTAATCATTATATTCGGGGGTCCGAAAAGACCCCCGAGTATAATGACAGCAGCGGTAGCAGCTGTCACCGGGCCCCCAATGTCCCGGGCCCTGTGGCAGCTGCCTCCGCTGCTATGGCAGTAGTTACGCCACTGGGTCTGAGATCTCTGCTGCAGCTGTCTCAAGACAAAGTGCTGGTCACATGTATCAGGTTGCACCTGTCTATAGAAGTCTATGGAGAGGGCAAGGGGAAGGAGTGAGAAGGAGCTGATGGATACAGCAGGAAAGAGAGAATAAAGAACTAATAAATAAAGAACTTTCTATCCAAGGATGTATTGTACAGTAAACATCACTACTTCTGTACATATGTCCTGAATGTTCCTTGGGCTGAAGCGGAGTGACAGTGAAAAAGTTATGGAGTGGATTCTCCTTTACTTTCTTGGTGCTGTACATGACAGTGTATGTATGGGGAATAAGCATTGACCAGCATGTAAACAATCTCAGGAGCTGGGTAACCAGAGAAACAGCTGATCGGCAGGGATCCCAACAATCTGACCTAAAATGGATGGCCCATCTTAATGACAGGTGGACAACCTCTTTAACCATAATTGGCTATTATGAGTTAGACTTTGGGCAAAGTCATCATTGATCCAACTTTTCAAGTTTTGTACCAAGAATTGCTCTTCTTTTAAGAATGTTTTCAATGCTCATGTCTCTTTTTAATAAGTGGGCTCAGAGGCTGCATGTTTAGGGCACATTAAGAACTGGTCACATGCCCTAATAGCCACCCTTGTGCTAAGTTCACACTGGTGTCACTTGTTGCTCTGGTCTGTCAGAGGACCAGAACAATGGACAGGTGGACCGCTGAAATAGTGGTTACATATGAAGACTGGTGGACTCCATTGACTATAATAGGGTCCATCTGGTGTCTATTGTTTTAACATTGAACCTGGAGGATGAAAAAGTCGCGCATGTAGGACTTTTTCACCTACAGATTTCAGGCGGACATTGCAACAGAGTCTCCAAATGTAAACATAGCCTTTAGAGATGAGCGAGTACTGTTGGGATCAGCCGATACGAACAGCACGCTCCATAGAAATGAATGGATGCACCTGGTACTTCCGCTTTGACGGCGGGCGGCCGCTTAACCCCCCACGTGCTGGCTACGTCCATTCATTTCTATGCGAGCGTGCTGTTCGGATTGGCTGATCCGAACAGTACTCGCTCATCTCTAAGTAGCCTTAGCTCTACCTCTACCCTTAACACTACTGTATATTCTGTATAGTAATTGTAATTCTGACTTTCCTTTGCATTGCTCTTCAGCAGAGGTCACTTCTACCATCTAATAGGTAACAGTGATTGATTGAAGAATAACCACAGAAATAGTCTGAATGGCTTCCTGGATGAAACGTCATGCCAAAACAAGGACGGCACTGAAGAGCTGATGACAGCTTGGTTTTTGTGGAATATACATCAGAATATGATTTATCTCTTTCTGCTGGAGATTGTTTCCTTACATCTATTAAGTACAAGGAGATCTGCACCGATCTGCATTTCATTTCTCTGGTATAAGACACATCTGTGTTTAGACTTGTCTATTACATATGCATGCGCATTGATTTATCCCATATTGCGGCCTGCTGATGGCGGATGCTGATGTCTGATAAATATGTTAACAATATTTTAACACGCCTTTCAAACATTTACCCCCTCGATTGGCTTCGGTCACTCCTGAATATTGCTCTCAGCAAGCAGTCAGTCCACGAATAGGACTAGAAAATACATTATCTATCTTGGCTAGAATTAGGTCGGCAAACATTTACTCTGCTCCGAGCACGGCTGCTGATACTGGCGCTTTGGCTAATATAGATTTTGTACTTTCTACTGAAATATATTAACTGGACATAAACGTTACATTTCATTAACATGTTACCATTAAAGTGAAGCTCTGGGCTGTAGCCACTACTAATATAGAAAGCAATTGCTTTATCAGCAAGAGCCTCACAACACTGCAGTAACCTCTATGAACTGTAAATTCACAGACTCCTACAAGCTTATTGGGATTTCTGTCTCCCGTAAAAGCAAAGACTACGATAATAATGGAGTCTCCCAATATAATAATAAATGTGGCTTCAGGCACATCACTTACATTTTCTCGCTAGTCGTAATAAAACTCATGGAGAGAGATTGAACTGGAAGCTTAGAGGGGTTGTCTGCTTTTAAACGGCAGGGGGTCACAAGATTGAAGCTTATCACCTATCTATAGTAGAGGTGATAAGTCAATCGGTGAAGTCCAACCAAAAGAACATTATGTTTTTTTTGTTTTTTTTATATCCAAATCCATTCAGCCATTCCAAAGTTATAAGCCCTTTTAGTATTGATGCAAATTAGGGTCTACTAGCCAAGTGGGCTTATATTTTTGGAATGGCTCAGGGTGGCAGTGCCCATCAGATGGGGTATGTCATTGGACTTTTGATTTGATTTAAGGTAAATATTTTCTTCATATTCATTTAATTGCACTAAACTATATCTGGCCCTATACTTTAGATAGTTATTGGATGAACAAGCCTTATTGGACAGATATTTCACCCAACAAATAACCCCCTCTCCCCCATATACATGGATATTCTGCTTGGCCAAGCAGTACATACACTATGTGATCAAAAGTATCCGGACACCTGGCTGAGAATGACTTACAAGTTGGTGGCGCCCTCCATCGGTAATGCTGGAAGTCAATATGGTGTTGGCCCACCCTTAGCCTTGATGACAGAGCTTCCACTCTCGCAGGCATACGTTCAATCAGGTGCTGGACGGTTTCTTGGGGAATGGCAGCCCATTCCTCACGCAGTGCTGCACTGAGGAGAGGTATCGATGTAGGCTGGCACGAAGTCGGCGTTCCAAAACATACCAAAGGTGTTCTATAGGATTCAAGTCAGGACTCTGTGCAGGCCAGTCCATTACAGAGATGTTATTGTCGTGTAACCACTCCGCCACAGGCCGTTCAGTATGAACAGGTTCTCGATCGTATTGAAAGATGCAATTGCCATCCCCGAATTGCTCTTCAACAGTGGGAAACAAGAAGGTGTTTAAAACATCAATGTAGGCCTGTGCTGTGATAGTGCCACGCAAAACAACAAGGGGTGCAAGCCCCCTCCATGAAAAACACGACCACACCATAATACCACCGCCTCCAAATTTACTGTTGGCACTACAGATGGTGTTCACCGGGCATTCACCATAATCACACCCTGCCATCGGATCGCCACATTGTGTACCGTGATTTGTCACTCCACACAACGTTTTTCCACTGTTCATTTGTCCAATGTTTACGCTCCTTACACCAAGCGAGGCGTCGTTTGGCATTGACCTGTGTGATGTGTGCCACCCAATCACCTGACCACGTTTGAAGTCCATGAGTTTCGCAGAGCGCCCCATTCTGCTCTCTCACGATGTCTAATGTCTACTGAGGTCGCTGATATGGAGTACCTGGCAGTAGGGGGCAGCACAATGCACCTAATATGAAAAACGTATGTTTTTGGGGGTGTCTGGATACTTTTGATTACATAGTGTATGTCCTGAACAAGCAAAGGGAACAAAGCTGCTTCCTGAGGCTTATCTTATCCAACTGCCCAATCCTTATCTCCCCAGATATCCCATTGGGGGAGGGTCAGGAGGCCACCATGACCATTAGATGGTGAGATAGTCCTGTTTGAAATAGGTGGGTATGGCCGATACAAATCTAATGTGTATGGCCAGCCTATGACTTAACTGGTGCCACACTCCTGCACGGGCACTGTTATATCTGGTTGTGCATTACAGGCTCAGTATAACATATGAAGGAAGGCAGAACTTTGGCACACTTATTATTTAGTCTACAATTCAACTGTCATTGATTTGAAGTGTGAACATAGCCTAACATGGCAGAAACAATGCTCTCCCCACCATTTACCATGAAGCACCAGATTTACTGCGCCTATTCATTGCTTGTTCAAAGTCTTCCTTTCAGAAGTGAATGAGAGCCAGTGTGTACGTGTTATGACTGAGGGTCTCTGTGCGCCTCCGTGCTCAGTATGCAGGCTTCTACCCTGTGCCCCCCACCTGCATTTAACCTTTGGCTGCCTTTCTCTTTTCTCTGTCTCTCCCTGCATCTTTCCATCACAACATCTGTGCCAGTCGCTACTATTTGCATTTATTGTAACATTTGTTATGTATCCCAGTACAATAAGTCACTTCTTCTACCATAATTACATTATAATAAACTCAAGCTGCAGATGTATGTACATACAAATCCACTTACTGAGCAGGTCACGGAGCTTGTATAGACTGTGCCGTACTCATCTGATCCCCCAACATTATATTAACCTATGAGAGGGTTCTAATGCAGGAATTATTGCAGGTCCTCAGTTTAGTGTCCTCTCTAGGTCTTACAAAAAAACCAGAGAACAAGAGCACCGCACGGCACCTAGTGCATTACCCTTTATATCATCTCATTGAGAATTCTAAGGTATATCAATAATCACCTTTTGGCGCTGTGATATAGTCACAGCACCTCTACAGACACAGAACTAGAACAAGATAATCAGCAGCAGCAGATCATATCCATAACATACGTATAGAAAGCACTATGGTGCTTTCTAGCTCTTAGGGCTTGTTCACACGGGCACTAAGGGGGCAGATTATGGCGCGTAATCCTCGTCATAATCCGCCCCCTCACAATCATGGTCTGTGTAGACCGCCAGGCTACTTTTTTCCATGAGCGGCATGCTGCCCTTTCCTCTGGCGGATTCTCCGGTTCATTGAGCCACGGCGTCCGCCTGGCAGCAGCAACCTCCAGTGTCGGCCCATTCATTTGAGCCTGCTCCGGAGGGGGAAGCCGCGACTGTCGGAAGCCGCAACAGTTGTGGCAGGCGGGTTTTGACCTGAGAGTGACGCAGCTCCCCGCGTCACTCTCGATATCAAAATCCACCCTACCGCCCTCCGTGTGAACAAAGCCTTAAGGTTAGACCTAAAAGGCTCTAAATATGTGGAAGATAAACATTTTACAATATATTCTTTGTAAACACTGGCGTGGATTCATCAACACCAGAATATTATATGCCAGTCTTGGAGGATTAGCCTGATTCATGGGGAGGTCTGTACCTTGTTGTGGTCAGGCACATGCTTTGCTATGGTGTGCTCCTCGACAGAGATTTTTTTTGTTGCCATTTATGTAAAAAATTGTGACTATAGTGTGATAGATGGCCTCTCCCACACCCATCAAATTCGAGAAAATGGTGAAGGCGGTATAAAAAAAATCATTTATGACCAGTGGCATAACTAAAGTCTTGGGGTCTTGGGTTTCCTTGGGTAACCGCTTTTTTATACGGATAGATTTCCGGTCAGGGGGTTCCCAAGTAGACTCCCCAAACGGAAATCCGAACCCAGATGTGAACTGGGCAATTACAACTCCATATTAGCAGGCCAGCTAGCTTCGTTTTATAAAGGGGCTGTCTTTATGATATTACAGCAGAAATGGGCACTGTCCCTCAATATAACATCATAGCTTTCAACCATACTGTCAAAGCTTTCAAGTGAATAACACGACAGATGCATGCAGGAACATAGAAATATATGAGAAGCATTGCTGAAATGTAAATCGCTGTGCTGGACATGCAACTATTATTATTTAGGGTTCCCTTAACTGAACATAAAAGCAAGAGGGTCACACATTTTTCATTCCCATTCGGTATGGGAACGTCTTCTTGCATGTGCAAATAGTCCGGCCTGACGCAGTCCATGGGTTTGCTGCAGACAAATAGAGAAGGACTCTGGAGAGAAATTTCTTAAAGGAATGATAAAGTGACCAGGAAGGCAATTTGTAAAGAAAAATATTTGCACACTGAAAGGAATTGGCCTGGTGCATTAAGTAAACGTATGTGGATGTGCCTTGCCATACATCATACCTCCCCACTGTCATGTGCGATAGCTGGTGTGGTGGTGGCGGCGGGGGTGTGCGTGTGTGCTGATGCTGGGTGCATGTTAATGGACATTCTCCAAAGTGCAGGCCCAGTTCAATTCTTGCATCCTCAGGCTAATGACCCAGAACAGCTGCTCAATGTGCGTGCTGGGCGCCGGCAGAGAACATTAAACAGGGGAAGGCAGTTATGGAAGGACATATCAGCACAAGCAGTGGGGTGAGGGGAATGTCGGGGCGAGAGGGAGCCCATTAGCTGTGAAAGCCAAGCGATTAATGCACCCGCAGAGACTTCATTAATAAAGTAACTTCAGTAAAGATGAGCCATCGTTAAAACCTTCAGGGCTGTGTCATAATGGAGCAGTGTGTGGGGCTAACATAAGCACAGGAAGAAAATGGACCTGGAGTCAGTAAAAATATAGAAAAGCAGGTTTATGAAAGATTCTATTATAAGCCTATCCTCATCTCCTCTCCAAAGTACACATTACACTGCGGCCACTCTTCAAAGAGCTTAGCTTTAAAAATATAAGCACTCAGCCAAAAGTTATTAAGCCGCCGGTCAGTTGGGTAGCAAATATGCCCCCCGACTGTGAAGGAGAGTATGCTTCCCATTGCTATCACTGCATACGATTTTATTAATCCGTTCATTTGTAGTCAGTGTATGTGTGGTATAAGACGCCAACATATATAACTAGACAGAAGTAGGTTAGGAAAATGTCAGGGTGCTGGCAGCTCAGGTATCTCCAAGGAAGCCTAAGGGGCTAGATGGAAAAATCTACAACAACGTCACCTATTGATCCAGTTTAGTGTTGATATTCCATTTTTTTGCCATCCTATAAATAATTTCCAATCAGATTATCGCAGCGTTCTAGTTTATCAAGAGCGGCACGCACCCCCTTTAGGGCCTCAGCTATAGATAATGTGACGGCTGCAGTCATGTCCGTCACCAGGCTGTGTAATTAAACCAAGTATACACAGAGCATACAATGGGGAGCATGGTGTGGCATGGTGCCATAGCATATATAATTTATGTCTGACAGCTCTGGAGTCTTATTTATATGGAATTTATGCAGTGTACGAGGTGTACATGAATAATATGCATAGACAGATTTTATGGGACTATGGAATTCACAGTTGCTATCAAAATACCATAAATAATTATAAGGGCTTACATCACAGTCAATGTTTTTGCTCTGTATATGGCCAAGTTTATATAACTATTACATGGAGCCTACATAAAGAGCTACAATATTAAAATTGCTAAGTCAAGTAATATCATCTAGAAGTCATATACATAGCATATGGATACTCCTATAAATCCTAATGCAGGTCATACAGCATTAATATTGGCCTAACTAAGAGCTATCCCTCCCTTCTTCTCCATGCACATGCATGCCGGCCTTGCCAGAGCATACACGTGTTCTCAGTGGGAAGAGGGGAATAGACAGCTGCCATTCTTTTGGCACATGGATATATTTTCACTGATTCAGAACGATTGTGGCAAGTTCTACTGTATGCTGAACAAAGGAGATATTCACACAGAAGCTCTGAAAAGTCAAATGTTGTGTCTACACGTCTGTAATATCCATAGGGGCACTGTCTGCGATGGTATGGGGCTCGTGCATGCACCTTTACCATATTCATAGGTCTCAGAGCAAATTGGGTCACATGCTTAGAATTTAAAGGGGTTTTCAGAGGTCATAATATTGTGATAAAAATGATTCTATAATACCCCTACTGGTACCCGTATACCCCACATGACTGCTGTAGCCAATCACTGGCCCAAGCAGTACACGGTATGTCACATGGTGTATACAGGCACATCATCACTACGCCAAGTAAAGTTTTGGAGGACTGGAGTGGAGGCGCTGTAGGCACTGGAGACATGACAGGTGAGTGCAGCTTCTTTTCTTATTTTATTACTATTCCTGACAATAGACAACTTCATGAATTGAAACCAGGACACGAAAAAGTCCTCCATGCAAGACTTTGTCCTCCTCCATTTTTTGCCAGACACCATCATGGCTCAGATGTGAGAGTGGCCTTAGGCCCAGTTCACATCTGCATTCGGGCCATTCTGTTCCAATATGCACATGAAATAAGTGGAGAGAAAAGTAACGCAAGCAGCACTTTTCTCTCCACATTTTTCATGCGGAAACCACATGGACCCCATTATAATCTATGGGGTTCGGGGATTTCCTTAGGTAACCGCTTTTTTTATGCGGATAGGTTTACGTTCCGGGGGTCTCCAGCAGGGAACCCGAATGCAGATGTGAACCAGGCCTCAGATACCAGAAACCCAACACTATATTATTATCTCCATAAAAATGAGATGTGGGCCCCTAGGCGCTGTGCCCCATATTGGCTGGCATGGCTTCTACTGTTATAATTACTACCATGTTGGGTCTACGAGGAACAGATTCATTCTGGACAATGGCATGAGGAAACTAGAACATCTCTATGTGCTATTGATACATTGATACAAAGTGGTTATAGAAGTAACTATCTATACAGAAGTTTAGACACAATTTATATACTTGCGCACATTAAATGGTTTGTAAAATGGATAGTCAGCAAAGGCTTTTTCTGCTAACAGGACAAATATTGCTTCCGCTGAACACCCTGGCAAGTCTAAGGAGACACAATGGAGCAGAGAATGCATAGTTTATGTCTCCAGTTTTCTCCAACAATAAGTGGGTTATTGGAGAGTGAAGCTCTGCACACATCCCCCAGCGCTAAAGTATATACTGAGATTGTTAAGGTGTTCCTGTGCATTAGACAGAAGAAAATTTTGTATCATGTGATTGATTCTAGCCCCAGACATACACCACCCGTTCTCTTCCAACATATTTGAGCTGAATAATAATGTTTCTTCATGGCACCATCTATTTATTATATTGGACTTCATTCTATTATATATTTCTGTTGGTCTATATTTATTAAAAGCAAGATCTCCATCTAAAATCTCATCTCAGTCTTTTCTGGTATGAGCATGTACGGTAGGTTGTTATGTGGTTAATCTTGTTTCGGTGCAAAAGAACCCTAATTCAGAAGGGAGGATTTTAAAGATTGGCTTTATCTACGCCACCAAGGATAAACGCCTGCTGTGACATCAGCACTCGGTGCCCAGAACAGAGAGAGAATGGTGAGTAGTGTAGTTAATACCACATACTTGGTTTTGATGGTGGACCTGCGCGTATTCTGGCTTTTTGTTGAGCCACTGAACTCATTGACTGCCTTGGACTCTAGAACCTCGGTTTATTCCAGGGGCAGTTTCCCATTGACCGCAGCTGCCTCCTTGGAATGGTCATGCTGGTGTAGTTGTTATGTACGTACACACATACACACAACACTACTCAAGGTGAGCACCCAACCACAAGGGTTGGGTTTTATTGGAGGTCTCTTTAGACTCTGTTTTATGGTTTCACACAAGTATCTTATTTTTCTATGTCTGTTACCTTCATAGTCCAACACTGGTTCTGAGTAGAAGACCTTCCTCTATGACATTCATATTCATGAGAGTGGAGTGAGAGTGGAGAGAGCGGCGGGGGAGCGTTGGAAGGTGAGTGTAAGTGTTTGTGTTAAACATTAAGGTGGAACATAATGTAGGGGGCCCATGAAACTAGGGGTGGTGGTAAGGAGCTGATAAACTTAATAAGCCAAAGAGGAACGCTAACGCAAACAGGGGTTGGTGTTCGGGCAAATACACCCAATCTGCGGTTTTATGAAGCTGGACCTACACCATTCAGCAGATCAATGTTTTCTATTTGGAAGGGGCTTTTCATGTTAAAGGGAATCTGTCATGTAAATTTGGCAAACTGATCCACCAACATGTCCATATGGAAGAATCTCTATATACAGCTTGGCTGTATGTTAAGGTTTTTATACTCAAAATATGTTTCACTAGCTGGTACCCGCGACTTCGTCTGCGGTGATTGTAGAAGTGGGTATATACAGGCGTGGGTAAGGTTTTCGTACTGTGTATATGGTATGGGATATGAAATGTAAGTTTGTATCTTGTTTTTGCTGTAATTCTGAGAATACGGGAGACTTTTGTTTTGAAGTTACTTTGTATTTGAGCTGCTATACGGTGTTGTGAGAAACTTTACATAGTGACTTTGGGACAGAAGTATTTGAAGTTAACCCTTTCCTTTTGATTTTCGTTTTTGACTCCCCTCCTTCTAAACCCCATAATTTTTTTATTTCTCTGCTCCCAGAGCCATATGAGGTCTTAATTTTTCCTGGAACAATTTTTTCTTCATGATGCCACCATTATTTATTCTATATAATGTACTGAGAAGCAGGGAAAAAATTCAAAATGGGGTGGATTTGAAGAAAAAATGCATTTCTGCGACTTTCTTACGGGCTTTGGTTTTACGGCGTTCACTGTGCAACCAAAATGACATGTCCCTTGTATTCTGTGTTTCGTTACGATTCCGGGGATACCAAATTTATATGGTTTTATTTACATTTTGACCCCTTAAAAAAAATCCAAAACTGTGTTAAAAAATTATTTTTTGAAAACTCGCCTTATTCCGACAGCCGTAACTTTTTTATACTTGCGTGTACGGGGATGTATAGGGTGTCTTTTTTTGCAGGAACGGGTGTACTTTGTAGTTCTACCATTTTTGGGAAATGTTATTGCTTTGATCACTTTTTATTCAAATTTTTAGCAGAATCAAAACAGTGAAAAAATGGCAGTTTGGCACTTTTGACCATTTTTCCCGCTACGGCGTTTACCGAACAGGAAAAATATTTGTATAACTTTGTAGAGCGGGCGATTTAGGACGCGCGGATACCTAACATGTATGTATTTCTCAGTTTTTAACTACTTTTATATGTGTTCTAGGGAAAGGGGGGTGATTTGAATTTTTAATCCTTTTTATTTATTTTTTTTATATTTTTTTTACTTTTTTAAAACTTTTTTTTTTGCATTTATTAGACCGCCTAGGGGTATTGACATGGGTGGGTGGTGTCGCGGATTGTCAGAGTGGTGGGGGCAAACATGGCTGCTCCGGAGCGTTAAAGAGCGCCTCCTAGAGAATCGTTAAGGTGAGGGTCAAAGTGGTAAAGTATATGTATATGTGATTGTGTGGGGTTAGGGGCGAGGCTGTAGAGGGCAATATGAATTTTGTGGCTTGCTATGGTCCAAAGTGTGTGAGATTGCAGAGATGGTGGTGTGAGTTTGGGTTTTGTGGTGGTCCTGGCACAAACGTATGTGCGCTATTGTGACGAAAAGTAGCCTATTGTTTAATCGAGTGTAATAACTATGTTTGTGGAAAATTTCAGCCAAATCGGTGGAGCGGTTTTTGCGTGATTGACCGCCAAACATCCGAACATCCAAAGGGTCCAGGGAAAAACGTATGTGCGCTATTGTGACGAAAAGTAGCCTATTGCGCAATCGAGTGTAGGGACTATGTTTGTGGAAAATTTCAGCCAAATCGGGGTCCAAAGTGTGTGAGATTGCAGAGATAGTGGTGTGAGTTTGGGTTTTGTGGGGGTCCTGGGAAAAACATATGTGCGCTATTGTGACAAAAAGTAGCCTATTGTTTAATCGGGTGTATTAACTATGTTTGTGGAAAATTTCAGCCAAATCGGTGGAGCGGTTTTTCTGTGATTGAGGAACAAACATCCGAACATGCAAACATCCAAACACACAAACCCACAAACCCACAAACTCACAAACTTTCACATTTATAATATTAATAGGATTGGGCTCATCTTCCAGTGCATGCGCAGTTCAGCAATGCTCTTCAGATGTTGGGTAGATGTTGAGCACATGCATAGGGTAGTCACGATGTACTGTAACTTGAAGCCCCTGGGCCACATAATCTGTACATGAGCCCCTCTACTTTATGCATTTAGAAGAATAGAATATTTTATGTAGCATTGTGACATTTGGGACTCCTTATGGTCCAGGACTGGGTAGAAACTGCCACTGCTGCAACCCCCATAGCTTTGCCCATGGTCCCAGCTTCTTTGCAGAACTAAGCACTGCACCAACAGAAGTCATCATTTTGGGATACTAAACCGCCGGTCCAAAAGGACCCACCGGTGTTCTGTTTTCCCAAATTTACCTAACAGACAACCCCATTAATATTAGAAATATGAAGCAAATATTTGCAATTCTTCACGTGCTTGCTTAACTACAAACTTTCTACAGGTTTTCAGACTTGATAAAGAAAGTCATTAGTTCTAGAAGAAGAAAATGAGAACTTTTTAGCGCACGGGGAACTTGAAAAAGTTCAGAGACTCAATGGAGACTTCATTTGATTCTAGGGAGCGGCATTTTGTTGTTCACATCTTCTTACACTCCATAAACTGATGACAGAATGGCAGCCTCTTGGTGTTATTTTTTTTAAATTTTTTTTTGCTTACGTAGCATGCGGCGCTCTCTGGGATAGAAACAGTTAAGTGGACCCAGCAGTGCAGACTCGGCATGTTATCTTTAAAAGTGCTGTATTTTTGATATGTGGCTTTGGCTCTGCAGAGAGGGGAGAGTGGGTCATTAAACATAGCATTACCCTGTAAATCAAACTGTTCTGCCCCCACGCAAACACAGGCATAAATATTTATGCAAAGTGTCCATAACAGCTAATTTGTCAGGCAGATTGTAGCGATATAAATAGAATGTATTCAGATTGGCGGCACAACTGCAAAGAAGCTCCCTGCGTGTGTACAAAGCCATTATACACCATAGTGCTGAGACTCTGTCATTTTACACTGTAAAGACTATGTATCACGCTATATTAATGCCACACAGTGAGTGCCTTTCTATTACATCCCGAGATGCTGCATTAAGTGCAAGACATTAGTTTTCGGCATATGCTCATCATTTTTTCTTTTCGGTTTATGTCACACATATCAGACAGTGAAAAATGATGTTGAATGACTCAAAGATACTAAAAAACCTATTAATAAAGAGTGTGTGTGCCAAAAACAGCTCATTACAGCAACCCCTGCCGCCGAGCATAACCACTCCTATAACCTCATTTAAAGTGAACCTGTCACAGCGACTGGCTATAGCACTATAGATGTCCTGATAATAAGCTAGAGGGCACAATTGGACTGCATATTTCAGATATAGATGCCATATCTGACTTTTCTGTAAATGTATTGCTTTTCCATCCATGTTTTTTCAGCGGGTGCGCTATTAATACTATGATTTTGCGATTTTTGTGCATAATTGCTTTGTCTCAGCTCCTCCTCCCCTCTCACAGCATGTAGTTTCACAGTAACCAAGAGAAAGAAGGTGAAGCTACTATGTACTGTATTTTTTTTTTTAAAGGAGGTTTCTACACTACTCTGGTGTGGGTCTTTGGGCCTCCTCAATGACCTCACAGACCGCTGCTTCACAGATATCACATTATGCATTGTGATGCCAGAACGACTCACATGACCTGTGATATCATTGAAGAGGCCTGAAAACCAGTGCTGGAGCCCAAGAGTATAATAATAGCAGTTTTGCTATTGCTTGGTCCAAAAGAAACTGACAAATCTCGCGAGGTTTTCCTAACAAAGTGTTGCAGCCCTGCTCCTGCTCATGGCCGCTTCCCCTTGAGACCGCCAGGGGGCCTCGTGGATCCCATACCACATTGCTGTTAGTAACATCCAGACATTGTTTAGTGTCAGTGATGTGATAAGGGATGCACAGGGCCCCCTGGAGGGCTGAAGGGAAATTGGAGACAACTGTGGGCATCGGTAAGTAAATAGTGGCCGTTATCTGGTAACCTGGTTACAAAGTGATAACCTATTTAATAAAATAAAATAAAACAGTAGTGTGGGCCCTGTAGCAGGCGCTATGGCTGCTACAGTGGTAGATCTGCCACTCGTGCTTAGTTATTGCAGTTCAATCCTCTTGAGTTGGATTATGCTTGACCAATCATTGAAACCTGTTCAAACAGCTGATCTGCGTGGGTAGTGGGTGTTGAATCATCACCAATCCTGACACTGGTGACCTATTCTAAGGATACATCATCCGTATCATACTCTCAGAGAACCACTTTTAGCTCTGTTCCATTTTGTTTCACGAGTGCTCACAAGTGTTTATAAAACTTTCGGTATCCATCTACTGGATGTTACATGTTACTTCATTGTCACAGCAGTGTCTCGTGAGGACACAAAAGCTTCTTCTTTGCCAAAACAAAATCCACAAACACAGGGACCTTAAGATTTGTGTATGGGTGCAAGGTCTCAGTTTTGTATGGTAAATATATTAATGTTGCCCTGGAGAAGCGTGTCCTCTGTAAAACCTACCATGCCCAGGAAGATCATTTCCTCTTCTCTTTGCTGCTTGGTTTTCTTCCTTTGAATATAGCCTTGCCAGACCTATGGTGTGAACGGAAAATCAGTAAGGATACGGCAGGCATGGAAACAGTTTCCTGAGCTGCTGCGCTATTGGGGAAGTAGAGAAGCGTACAGGAAGGGAGTGTGGAGTGGAAAGGGCAGTAAATATACTAGGGATTGGCTTCAGGCTATGACTTTGTGAACCATTCACATTACTTACCTTAGAGAAAGTCAAAGTATTCCATATGTAAACAGTATTCTTCTGTGGGAAATGGAAATATACTACCAGTTTTTCCTTACTTAACCCTATTCTCAGCACAGTTTTTTTTTTTTTGCAATGGACTCTGGATACTGTTTTTTACTAGAATTGAAGTGAGAATTGACACGCTCATTTTTATTCAGATACAACTTTTTGTACTTTCATCCATTTCTTAAAATCCAAAATCTTACTGGATCCTGAATTATAATCAAGTTTCTCAAATGTTCTCCAAGGATGAAAATAGACAATGGTGGCTGCCAATGGTTGGTGTTCTGGCTCTATCACCTTCGCACAATAGCTGTCAATTGTTCATGCTAAATATTTATATCATCAACCTCTAGTCAGACTCCTAAGGCTGCCTTCACACGGAGTAACGCCGGGCTTGTAAAAATCCTCATTCACAGCTGTACACGCGAGCGCTGCGGAAGGCTCCCGAACACTTCCCATTCACTTCAATGGGAGCGCTCGTAAAGCCGGCGTTACGAGCGCTCCCATTGAAGTGAATGGGAAGTGTTTGGGAGCCTTCCGCAGCGCTCGCGTGTATGGCTGTGAATGAGGATTTTTACAAGCCCGGCGTTACTCCGCGTGAAGGCAGCCTAAGTGAAGAAAATCTATGATAAAGGCTTTCACTGACTGATATTCTGAGAAAAGCTGAACAAAGTCATAGGCCTTGATGTAAGCAAATCAAAACCCTATGCTGCCATCTTGAAGAGACTTGCTACATCATGGACAATCGCTAGGTTTCAGGGAGTTCTGTTTCTTCTTGTGGACACCCCCAGTTTGTGTAGGATGTCTCCTGGGCCAATGAACCCTTGGAGAAAGGTATGTGAATTAGCTTTGATAGTGCCACCTATGGAACATAGCTATCTTATAAGCCAATGTCTTAATACCAGGTCTCTTTTCCTTTTGGAGAAAACGCTAATATCCTTAATCAAGTTGCAATGCCGTATTGTTGGGTAGCTACCCGCGATAGGCGACGTTAGGGTGTGTTCACATGATGGAAAATGAAGAGGAATTCTCTTCATTTTCCACCGCCGGTATTTTCACCGTGGTCTAGCTGCAACCAGATGCCGATGCAGTGCGTCAGCGACATCCTGCTCTTGATTAGGCCCGGATAAATGTGTTACTGTGTTTTGTGAAGTGTTAGAGGTCCTGGGAGTCTGATATATTTTACATTGGCTTCATAAATAAGGATAGTAAATGGGCTTAATCAGGAGGGAATCTCGAGCCACAGAATCCGCAGCAAGATCGAGCAGAACGCCTCTTTTTACGCATCCTGCTATGATCTCTGCCAACCATGAAAACAATGGGAGGCGAATTCTGGGAGGAAACTGCTCTGGATTCAGGGGCAAAACCAGCCTCCAATTCCGCGGCAAATTCCTCTGTGTGATCCGACCCTTAGAGAGACAGCGTTCTTTCTCCTAGAGGAGCGCTAGTATGTGAACTGCTAAAAATACTGAATACTAAGATAGCCATAAGACCACCCTAAACATATGGAATAGTTATACCTTCTGTATAGTCTGTGCAGCCAGGTTTGGATCTAAGACCTTTTCTCCTTGGAGTTTGGCCATCCTTTCTCTCTTCTCTTCTAGATGGATCTCCCTCATGAATTTGGCTCTCAGCCGCCCCTGTCGAGCTCTCTCAGACACCTGGATCACACGAACTGCCTCATCTATTGACATTGGCTTCATTGGCTTTACCTAACAAATCAGATATGGTTAGTGGACTGTCACTTAGATCACTTTAATGATACAAAAGTCTATATTACATTAGATTTTTTTTTAACAAAATGCCTTTACTTTGCATAGTATAAATACGGGGAAAACAGCATTCAATGTGTAAGAAAAAAATAAATGCAAATCCTTAAGATGAAACGTCTAGAAAATGTTTGTAGTAAGAGGTTAAAAATGTAAGGAAATAATAAAATGTGTTACTGTATTTTCTGAAGTGTTAGAGGTCCTGGGAGTCTGATATATGTTATATGGGCTTCATAAATAAGGATAGTAAAATACATCTCCTTTCTGACTCCATCTCTTACAAGGATACTTTCCTGTTTCTTGCTTCACATAGGCACATTTCTGCATATTGTTATCCATGTGTGTTGCAGAAGTTTCCTCCAGATTTCCTAGTTACCCCATTACTGGGATATTTGGCTTTTTAGGATATTGGCCCTATAGTGTGTGAATTTCCTCTTTTGCACCCTGGAATTACAATGTATATATTGATAAATCAGTGGTTAGCATTGTTGCCTTACAATACCGGGGTCCGGGATTATAATATGACCAAGGGCTACATCTAAATGGAGTTTGCCTGGTTCTCAAGATTTTCCTTCTTTCATATTGATAGGTAGATTAGAAATATGGGCATGGACAGAAGTAAGCAATGACAATATCTGTGCAACACTGTGGAAGGTATTGGAACCAAGAGCACGGTAACCCAAAATGGGGACCCAGAGATCGGTGGGGTCTCCAATTGACCATAGGCAGTTTTGTTTTTTTCATTCTGCCGTTACTTATTAAATAATACTGCCATGCCATGATGCTGTCAGCTTCAGGATGTAAGCACTTTATGATTTCAGCGCCAAGAGCCTTCCAACTGATGTGACAGGCAAGCGTTGGGACTAGAGATGAGCGAGTACTGTTCGGATCAGCCGATCCGAACAGCACGCTCCATAGAAATGAATGGATGCACCTGGTACTTCCGCTTTGACGGCGGCCGGCCGCTTAACCCCCTGCGTGCCGGCTACGTCCATTCATTTCTATGCGAGCGTGCTGTTCGGATCGGCTGATCCGAACAGTACTCGCTCATCTCTAGTTGGGACCACTAAAGGTGCAGTGCAGTGTGAATGGAGGAACTAAGGTAACATTATACTGTATAAGGACACAATTAGGAGGACATTTTGCAGTACAGAGTATGGGGACACTAAGGAGGCGGAATTAGGGGGAAGGACTTAACTTTGCTGTTAGACCCACAAATGTCAAATTTGCTGATGGTTGGTGGTGCTGTATAATATTATCAAACTGCTTGTTTGTCTAGGGACAATGGTATAGAGATTGTCACAAATGTGGGTCCATAAAGACCACCTAAGCTTGAGTGATGCTGTATGGCCACTGACCATCACAACATTCGAGTGTACGGGGCTTCTATTTTACCTCAATACGCTTTTAATATAATATAACGTTATGAAGAGATTGAGTCATTTTCTATGGAAATCCAAGAAAAAAGGATTGTTCCAAATATGTGTTAAATGTATGGAGGTATTCTCTGTAAAATAGCTCCAGACCTATGGCACCCAATGAAGCCTGTAGGGCTAATGCATTACCACACAGACTTATATACATATGGCCATGCCTTGTGGAAGTGAAGAATGGTTAAGTGGAATTAAAAATGGAAGATTTCAGTCAGGTGTAGAGATGGGCGAATCAGTTTGTATCGAGCCGTGTTTGACCTGAATATTCCATACATATTCCAATATTCCATACCGTTTTGTCTTGGAAAGACTAAAATGTTTGCCACTTTATGATCTGGGCTTGAACCCACTTTGATATGAGTGTCTGTATGAAGTACGGTGAGTGTATTGTGCCATTCCAGGGGGTCCAGCCGCCTCAGGAGTCCTCCAGGGGATTCACCTGTGGGCCAGTCTTAGCCTGCATACATATCTTATTGTCCCCTAGTGATGTGTTATATTTCTCTGGCCACAAAATACACATTGTTCTATATATCAACTCCTAACAAGGACAATATGGAATCACTTGCGGCATACATTTATATTATTGCACACACACCCCTATGATATATTTCTATGTATGTTTTTGGGCAATTGAAATATTGTTCTTTCTCTGATCTTTCCTGTTTTTTATCTTCTTTCATTCTTCTCCTCCCAAAATAAGAGAACTTAATGGTTTAAACAAACTGACAATAAATTATGTCTAGGAACTGAAAGATCAGGGATCAAACTGATATTTCCTGCAATGTGCCAGGGGAGTACTTGGTATGAGGTGTTCCTGAAAGGAGGGAGAGGATTGATGAGCGACCTGTTGTACAACCGTGCAAATTTTCACAAGGAGGATCCCTGACCTGGAGAATGGTCCTCCATAACACCTCTTAACCCCTTCACTGCCTGAGGAATTACCACCAACTCGTAAAGTGATAAGATAAGTAATAGATTCACCCCTCTTTCCTGTAGTGATTAGGCGGAGGAAATAAGAAGAATACATTGTATGAGGTCTCCTCCCTATACATCTTAATTAATAGGCCTCTAGAGTTCTCCGATGTCAGATATCTAAGACTAGTGTAAATAATGGGGTTAGTCTTATGGAGGAAATCCGCTCTATAGCTGCATGCATACTAAGTGTGTGTCTGGTTAATGGTTTTAACATTGCTGAAACATATCACTTTGCCCATACAGTGTATGGGGATGTATAGATTGCAGCATCGACCACTGTGATCTCTGGGCTATTTTAGAAAGCAGTGTTTTTTTTAAAGATTTCCTTGAACTATAGAAGAGATTTACTTAGCAAAATATGAAACATATACACAATATAGAACAAAATTCTAGTGCAAGTTTCAGCAAAAGATAGAATATATGGTGTGCTTTAAATTACTGCATTTACGACATTGTATATACTTATAACATCAGTTTTGGAAATTGTCCAAAGTAAGGTGATCGGGTAAAAAATGTCAAAACGTGTCAAATATCAAAAAATAAAGACATGCCTCAACTTTAAGGCAAATTACAGGCATGTACGTCAGCCAGGAAGAGGAATGAAGAAGGATGATATCTGCATTAGTTCTGTTATTTCTCTACTGTGACATCACTGTGTGTATTATCCCTGTACTGTGACATCACTGTGTGTATTATCCCTGTACTGTGACATCACTGTGTGTATTATCCCTGTACTGTGACATCACTGTGTGTATTATCCCTGTACTGTGACATCACTGTGTGCATTATTTCTGTACTGCGACATCACTTTGTCTATTATCCCTGTACTGTGACATCACTGTGTGTATTACCCCTGTACTGTGACATCACTGTGTGTATTATCCCTGTACTGTGACATCACTGTGTGTATTATCCCTGTACTGTGACATCACTGTGTGTATTATCCCTGTACTGTGACATCACTGTGTGTATTATCTCTGTACTGTGACATCACTGTGTGTATTATCCCTGTACTGTGACATCACTGTGTGCATTATTTCTGTACTGCGACATCACTTTGTCTATTATCCCTGTACTGTGACATCACTGTGTGTATTACCCCTGTACTGTGACATCACTGTGTGTATTATCCCTGTACTGTGACATCACTGTGTGTATTATCTCTGTACTGTGACATCACTGTGTATATTATCGCTGTACTGTGACATCACTGTGTGTATTACCCCTGTACTGTGACATCACTGTGTGTATTATCCCTGTACTGTGACATCACTGTGTGTATTACCCCTGTACTGTGACATCACTGTGTATATTATCCCTGTACTGTGACATCACCGTGTGTATTATCCCTGTACTGTGACATCACTGTGTGTATTATCCCCGTACTGTGACATCACTGTGTATATTATCTCTGTACTGTGACATCACTGTGTGTATTATCCCTGTACTGTGACATCACTGTGTGTATTATCCCTGTACTGTGACATCACTGTGTGTATTATCCCTGTACTGTGACATCACTGTGTGTATTATCTCTGTACTGTGACATCACTGTGTGTATTATCCCTGTACTGTGACATCACTGTGTGCATTATTTCTGTACTGCGACATCACTTTGTCTATTATCCCTGTACTGTGACATCATTGTGTGAATTATGTCTGCATTGTGACATCACGGCATGCATTATGTGAGTAATGTGACATCACTGTATATATTATCTCTGTACTGGGACATCATTGTGTGCATTATTCCTGTATTGTGACATCACTGTGAATTATTCCTGTAACATGACATCATTGTGTGCATTATTTCTATACGGTGACATCACTGTGTGCACTATCCTGGTACTATGATATCCTCGTGTGCATAAACCTTGTACTACGACATCACTGTATTAGCTGAACTGTAAAATCAGATTATGTGTGTTAACCCTTTGTGTCAAAAAGCCCACAATAATCACACATTTATCAAGTTTACAACTTACTTCTTAAGATGGCAAGATGGCTATGGGGCCCCATGGTTACTTATTGATCCCCTGTCTATAGTGTTTTGTTGCATTAAATGTATTATGTCACATGTTTAATACATTTGTTGCTGAATTCAGTTCTTATAACACTGTTGATCAATGGCCATCTGTTTCTTAGAAAAACATCCCCAGGATTGCAAGAAAAAAATGGAGAGGGAGCTGAATGAAATAGAGAATGTATATATCATTGTATACTCTCCTGTTCAGTACATATGCACTGCTTGGCCGGGCAGTGCCGGTATGCATATACGGTATATAGGAGGGGCAGGTGATAGCCATCTCATGTGAATGGCCGGCTTTAGGCTCTGGCCACGTGTGTTACCAATTCTATTATAGTGCAACCCTATTACTGCCTGTAAAATAACTGATACCATGACAGACCCCATTATAAATCAATGGCATCCAAAGGGCGCCATTGGTGTCTACCACATGACACATCCAGCTTTCCACTTTTATGACAAAATAGCAAAAAAGAAATGACAATGGAGATGTGAACAGAGCCTTACACAGTTCTGTTAAAAATGGGGCAAGTATTTCAGTGAAGTAAAACACTGTGACATTCTTACAGTCGGGTCACAACCTTCTATGGTCTTCTGTGACCTTCTCGTAAAGTTTAACATCTATTTTGGAGTACATCTCTGCTTGAGCCACATCACCCTCTCTATTCTCTGTTCTGAATCTTAAGCCTCTGCTGTTTATATAGGAGTCTAATGATTTATAGTAAGGATTGCACATTTTATGACATCCCCATTTGTATGAGCTATTAACCATGGATATTTATGGTTCATAGGGTGGAATAGCAGCTTTCTACAACCGCATTTGTTTCTGGCATGGTATGGACTATTGCTGTTATTGTTTGGCTTCTTGTCTATACTGTGTTAATATAAACTGCAGCCTCCCATCCAGATGACGCCAATTAATATGGAATTTTGGATATGCACTTAACTGCACCCATACCGCAGAATATATACATGATGAATTTAATAAATCTGTAGGGGGGGGGGGGTCACAACTCCAAACTCCTGTGGTTAAGGTAAAGGGTGTCTTTGTTCTCCAGGCTCAATAGAAAATTAAGTTAATCTATCAATTTTTTCTAGATTTCTGACAACATAAAGATGTTCTTTATAGCATATGGACCTTGTGTTATCTGAGCTGATTCTACCTATGGCAGACAGAGTCCATGTAATGCTTATGCAGAGCATTCGATTGGCTTCCATGAGAAATACCACTATTATTTTTTATCTGTACTACTATTCTGGAAGATGGAGTATTAGGCTAAGGCACCATATAGTGAACCGCAGCTGCATTTTTTTTTCTGTGTTTTTTCTTCTCTTATTAAACCTTATGAAACCAGATTCATGTCCCCTCCATCTCTGCCCCAGATTCATGTCTCCACATCTCTGCCCCCAGATTCATGTCCCTCCATCTCTGTCCCCAGATTCATGTCCCCGCATCTCTGCCCCCAGATCCATGTCCCCTCCATCTCTGCCCCCAGATTCATGTCCCCTCCATCTCTGCCCCCAGATCCATGTCCCCTCCATCTCTGCCCCCAGATTCATGTCCCTCCATCTCTGCCCCCAGATCCATGTCCCTCCATCTCTGCCCCCAGATTCATGTCCCCTCCATCTCTGCCCCCAGATTCATGTCCCCTCCATCTCTGCCCCCAGATCCATGTCCCTCCATCTCTGCTCCCAGATTCATGTCCCCTCCATCTCTGCCCCCAGATTCATGTCCCTCCATCTCTGCCCCCAGATTCATGCCCCCCATCTCTTCCCCCAGATTCATGTCCCCACATCTCTGCCCCCAGATTCATGCCCCACATCTCTGCCCCCAGTGTCATGCCGTCCTCTCCTTCATCTGCCCCCAGTGTCATGCCGTCCTCTCCTTCATCTGCCCCCACTTTCACGTTCCACCTCCACATTACACTTACCTTCTCCTTCGTTCCCCCGCTGCACTCTGCATGTCTCTCTCTCTCACTGGCGCACAGTTGAAGACGCGATGTGATGTCATCACATCGCGTCTACAAGCCAGTAGGCGGCGTTCAGCGGCGAAGCAAGGAGCTGACCTGTGTCAGCTCCTTGCTTCAGCCGCATTTGTGTTCAACTCAGATCTGCGTCCAGACACCACTGATAGGTCATCAGCATCAAAATTTTCTGCCAGCCTGGAAACCCCTTTAAAGTTTGGCATACTAGAGATGAGTACATTGATTCACCAACTTGACAACTTCACCAGCAGCCATTACTAGAAATGGGCATATCAAGTTGTCAATTAGCGGCTATCCACTTTTAATAGCTGTTGGACAAATGCTACTTCAGCTGACCGCTATTCCTCCCAGCTCTAGTTTGTGTACCAGATACCTTGGGTGGCAGCTTATTTTCCTTGTTGGCAAAAGGATTGGGCATGGAAAAGTCAACATGCTCAATCTATTTTCCTCTTATCATTGTCTATTGGAGAGAGTTGGGACAATCCCATACACATCATATAGTCGGTCAGCAGGTTTGGCTGATATTAATTTAATGTCTATGTCCACCTCAGTCTAGAGGAGGGAAGTCAATTTCTAAATTTACAATAGGGTCTAAAATTCATAAATTGATTCACAAAGAGGTCCTATGGATTTGCCTGCTTCAATTGGCTATGAATTGCACTCTTATTGACCTAATAATGTCTCATATTAGCTTTTGATTTATTACTACAATATATTGCAATGGGGTCACTTTTCTATTCCAGCACATCCAGGAAATCCCATTTATGTATTAGGGGTTGGTTGCAATACCTACTGTTAGGAATAATGAATTGATAGTGTAGAGGACAATGTAGGCTGCAGTTGTTTCTCATGTCTTTCTGGAACACTTTGTACCTGTGAGCGTTGAATGGGAATCCCACGCATCTCTCTCACGCCTGCTTAATCCGGCCTTTAACTTTGAAAGATGGCTCAGACAAGCCGTGCCTGGTGGCTGAAGATAGCTGAATATAGCACTAACTTATCTCTATCAAAGATTATATTTGTACTGGATAAAATCAAGAAAACTATTATGGCTACATGAAACTGCTGATCTGAATGTTTGTGTTTCTTCAAATTTAGCTCTTACCCTGCCTTAAGAAAACAGGATATTGTACAACAATTAGCAATGAGGATTAATATAAGGCAATAATCTTAGGAGCAGGTCACCATAGGAGGGCTTTCATATGGGTTAGCGAAACCCTAGATACAGTTAAAGATACATTGCTTAAGCTGGGTTCACACTAGTGTCGGTGTCCGACAGCTAGTGTCCGACGCTAATGTCCACGGAAGATTTTAGCATCGGACACTAGCTGTGTCTGTTTGCAATTTGCATTACTTTAAATGGGACATCATATAGTGTGCTTTAGTGTCCGTGGGTGTCCTTAAGTGTCCATTCACAAAGATGTCCGATTTTTCAAGCAGACAGCTAAATCCTACATCTAGGATTTAGCTCTTCCGCTTGAAAAATCGGACATCTTTGTAAACGGACACTTAAGGAAACCCACGGACACTAAAGGATACTACATGGTGTCCCATTTAAGGTAATGCAAATTGTAATGGATGCAGCTAGTGTCCGATGCTAAAATCTTGCGCGAACATTAGCATCGGACACTAGCTGCCGGATCCTGCTCTGAGTGACATGAGATGACCAGCTTTGAAAAAAACATGATTTCGAGTAACTCTATCAGGTGTTGGTTATGTTATATGTGTTGCAGCAAGAGAAAAGGTGGACACATACATTTATGGAAAGGTAAGGATGGACAGATGTGCGTGTGTCATTGGGAAAGAATTTCCTAAAGATCCATAACCAGGCTGAGGTCTGATCTTCGAGAAACACATTGGATTTTTGGCTGATGCCAAGTAAATGGGGGAGGACCAAAAGCTACTGCGATAGTTTCTCCCATTCAGCGACATGGATGCAGGTGACGTGCTGCCAATGAACTAATATCTTTAGGTTAGGTTAACACATTGGGGCAAATTTATGAAAATTGGCATTTTGTACAACAGTCTTAAAGGGCCCAACAGACACAAGGCACACCTGATTTATGAAGTCTCCAGCCTCTGAGGTGTACTCTTGTGTGCCAGAATGGAAATCTATGGAACAACTTGGTGATTTAGTGGACAAACACTGATCTCCTGCATCACAACAGGGTCTTTGGGATACATCAGACTATTCCTTTGAATACGATCATTTTTATTGGTTCCAGTAATGTCTGTAAATATATAATAGACCCCATATCTTCACACAAACTTACCACTTCCGTGTCCTTGGCTCCACTGCGCTCCAGTATTTGTGATAATATTCGTTCACGATCTTTCAAAACTTTCATTTTTTCTTTGATGAAGTATCTTGGAATTGGAATTTCCAAACTTTCCTGGAAAATAAGGTAAACTTATTAAGTGTTAAATAAAAATGGAGCGGCCAGAGGCAGACAGATCATATAGACAAGTGGTATACCGTGGTGCAGGAGCTGAGGCCCCACGTTGTGGAAAAGCAGCTTTTTTCGTTGCAGATTTTGTTGCGTTTGCCAGGAGTGGATTGAGCAGAAGGTTCCAATCCAAAAAATGGGTAGCCGCGACTGAATGCCGATGCACTTCATCCAGTCACGCGCTCTGCTCCGGATTTGGCCCAGTGAATGGGCTTAGTCCGGAGGAGGGAGTGCCTTCAGGCCGAATCGCGAGGTGAAATGGCCTGAAGAATGAACATCTCGCGTCTTATTGTGGGAGACGGAACAAGCTGGCTCCCAGAAAGAAAACACCTGAACGCGCCCATTTATTTATTTCAGTGGGAGCCGTCTTTTTGGTCAGGATTTTGAGGTGAATACAGCCTCAAAATCCTGACCAGTAAACCCCATGTGAACTTAGCCTAAGAGATTCTTTTTTACTTCCCATTCCTTTGGAGACATGGATGGCTTTGGCTCAAAAAAACGTAACAAAATCTACAACAAAAAAAGCTGTGTTTCCGCAACATGGAGCATTAGGCCACGGGCCGGAAACACCGCGACTTGCACACGGTGGAAACGCTGCAGAAAGAATTGCAGCGTTATACAGTGACTGCAAAGTGGATGGGATTCTAGCGAATCCAATGCCCACTTTGTAGGAAAACCACAGCGCAGACACGCTGTGATTTCCAAAACCGACGCAGTTTTAGAAACCGCAGCATGCAATTATATCTACGGAAATGCCAGCAGCTTTCCGGTAGATATAATGGTAGCAGAAAGTCCATGGCGGGAAAACTCCATGAACTTTCTGTTCAATGCGCTGCGGGAAGAACCGCGACGTGGTGATTTGCTATTACTTTCTAAAGGGAAATATACCCCTTTAAGGATAGGCCATTGATTTAAAATCCTTAAAATCTTCTAAAGGATTAACATATTTCTAGGAATAACTGTACAATATAAAATAAAACTTTAACATTATTGTTAGTCTATTACTATACAATTCTTATAATATTATAACTTAATATCTTATGATGATTGTACTGAAATATTGCTGGCGGTCTACTAATATAACCCTGCAGCATTGTAATACTATGGGGATGTTATACTGTGTGATTCCAGCAGTACACTGTTACTATTTTATAGCAGCACCATACTGTACTAAACCTGTTGAAAACATTAACACCGAGACACAGACATTGTTGGCATGAGATTATAACAATTTTTCCAACCCAGTCTGGAAAAATTTCAGTCTTCATTCATTTTATTATTCCTTTGTGTGTATCCAGGTACTTTTTAATTCCCACATTTCACTTAGTCTGTTTAACAAATGGAAATGAAAATGGATCAAAATCCAAAACCTCCCCCCATCTCTGGTGTCTAAAACTGTGCAATTAAAAGAGTAGAGACTACAATAATATTCTGCTAAATACCGATATATCCATGTGCTAATTCTAATCAGAACGTGAAAATTCCTTCCTTGAATGATGTGGAAACCTAAGGCTCTCTATCCCAAGGATTACTAGTCTCTATGAAAGAGAAGTGTTGGAGTGTATAACAGACACTGTAACATCCCTGGACACCCTTCTGTAAGGGATTGGACAGTGGACTACTACCCCCATCGGCAAGCTGCCCTTCCTTTGTTCCAGTTGCTGAGATAAACTATTATCTGGTTTACTGCACCTCTGATCTGGTTAGTCATTCCTGCTTAACCATTAGGGCCTTTCCGAACAACACCACACCGGCTCAGAGAGGAGAGGTCCCCTCTCCAAGGGCGCTGCCATCTTGGGTGAGTCCAAAAGAGACATGTCCTATGCATAGTTAGCACTGGCCCCAGCATTTATCAATAGTTCTGTGTCTAGAAAATTCCAGAGAGTGCTGCGCCAGTTAAGCAACTGTACTGTTTGCAAGTATCCTGCCTGTATCCTGCTGCAAGATGTCATATCCCTCACTGGTTTACGGTATCAACCAAGATCCTGATATTTGGACCTGGGGAAAAGAGATGGAAGCTGAGGAGATTCTGGAAGAAATTCCTGTAATGACAGTGCTGGCTATCCTCGGGACGCCAGCTGGAGCCCTTGTTAAACCTGCTGCTCTCCCGCCACTTGTCGTCCACGCCCTAAGGCCTACCACACTTTCTGGGCACCAACAGCTAAAAGTGGAGGAAGAGAAGAAGTATTCCTGTAGACGGGCTGGTCAAGAACCACCTGTAGAGGGCCAGGTGCCTGGCCAGATGAGAAGTACAGTCATGGACTTTGACTATTACAATGGCTGTGGGCTCATCACAGAGAATTCTGAGCACCTCAATGTGTTCGTCAACTGGAGGTCGGTAGTGGTGTTGGACTGTATATCAGAGACTGTAACATCCCTGAACACCCTCCTATAACCTAGGCTTAGGGATTGGACAGTGGACTACTACCCCCATCTGCAAGCTGCTGTTTCCTTTGTTCCAGTTGCTCAGATAAACTATTATCTGGTTTACTGCACCTTTGGACTGGTTAATTGTGCCTGTCTAACCATCAGGGCTCTTCCAACCAACACCATACCGGCACAGAGAGGAGAGGCCCCCCTCTCCAACTGGAAGTGACACAGGGGAAACTACTACCACCACCATCTGGTAGTGCTGCAGGACCCCCTGGGTTATCTGGCCCAGGAGTAAAGAGTCTGGAGTGACAGCTGGAGTGTGCTCGGCCTTTCAGGTGGCACAGCATCTGCAACTACATCCTCCGGTCTTCTCCATCTGGGTTGTGTGGCACATCATTTTTGGCGTAGTTGACAGGATAAAGACCTCATGTTTTTCAACATCACAGACTACAGTGGAAAAGATCCTAGAAAAATATCATCTACATCTTGTGAGCAGAAACCTTTACTAGCTGTGCGAGAGAACTTTCCCTGTGGATTTATACTGTGAACTCTGTATTTGTGCCTGAACTACCTGTCGCTAGCTTGCCTGGACTATTTGCAAAGACTGTGGTGTGTAGCAATTTTGCCAAGTTTTGTGCCACTTATTACAAGCCAGAAGACTGTCAGCCATCACCGGACTGTATACCGTTACTGCGACATCACCGGTGCACATAAGCTCAGCCCGCAAGGGGTTAAAGCCAGCCTCAGACAGAGCTGCAACATTCAAAAATTCTACAGCTCTGCAGGGGTTAACTACCAGCCTGCCAAACCAGCGCTCAGGTGGGAAAGGTCTATGTCTGCACCGCATCAGCCAAGCTCCTCCCATCTATTCAAGCAAGGCCAATCAGCAGCTTCTGATGTCCGCAGGACCGCCCCTCCTAGAGAATGTCAGCAGAGCCTCCTGAGTGCCGCCATCTTGGGTGATTTCAAAAGAGACTTGTCCTATGCATAGTTAGCACTGGCCCCAGCATTTATCAATAGTTTTGTGTCTGGAAAATTCCAGAGAGTGCTGCGCCAGTTAAACAACTGTTCTGTCTGCAAGCAGAGCCACTGTATCTTGCTGCAAGATGTCACGTCCCCCACTGATCCCCGGTATCAACCAAGACTGATGCTTAGACCTGGGGAAAAGAGATGGAAGCTGAGGAGGTGCTGGAAGAAATTCCTGTAACTGCGGTGCTGGCTATCCTCGGGACTCCAACTGGAGCCCCTGTTACACCTGCTGCTCTCCCGCCACCTGTCGTCCACGCTCGAAGGCCTACCACACTTGCTGGGCACCAACAGCTAAAAGTGGAGGAAGAGAAAGCGTAAGCCCATAGACGGGCTGGTCGAGAACCACCTGTAGAGAGCCAGGTGCCTGACCGCAGGAGAGGTACAGTTATGGACTTTGATCATTACAATGGTAGTGGGTTCATCGGGGAGAATTCTGAGCACCTCAATGTGTTAATCAACCGGAGGTCGGTGAAAACACAACATCTGTATAATTTGCACCCAGGTGAGAGAGTTGAGTTCACCCTAAAAGTTTTCCCTAAGGGATTCTCAGCAGCTGATGTCACCACCATCCCAAGAGGTCTTGGAGGACTCTGCTACACTCACCCAACAGCCGCAGGCCTGGCCTACAGTCCACTTTCATCCGAGGCTGCACCCGCGCCACCTGCATCACCGCCACACCCTGCTAGGTCACCGCCTGCTGTCCTGAGCCCTATCATCATCTCAGGGGGTGACTACATCTTTGTTGGAGGTCACTCTGCGAGACCAACAACTACACAGAGAAGTGGAACCACCTAGCAACAAGTGCAGCATGAACCCGGCCACTGTTACCACCTTCTATCGGACATGGAAAAAAAGAAAGCCCTGGAGCTGCAACTGCTGTCTAGTTTGATGGAGCCTGCAACGTCATAATTCACTCCAGCCTCACCTCCCAAGACACCAGGACCACCATCTGCCGAGGCTGAGAAGTGAGGAGGGTTCCACCAGTAAGTTTTGTGACACCCCCCCCAGTCTACACCTGACTGGGTAGATCAAGTTTGTGCCCTGGAGTGATCCTTTTATGTTTGTGCCCTCCAAGGTGGCCCCCTGGAGTCTCTCCCTGAACTCCTGCGGTTGTAAATAGCCACCATGTTTTTGCCCCTTTCATCGGTGCCAAACTTTTGGGACGCTTAGTTATCCCAGTGCGAACTTGTGAACACTGCCCCAGTCATCTGCCTTATGTCACCTTTTCCCTTGGTCCAGGATTGGACACTCACGTATTTGTGCCTTAGAGTACCTTCTGTTTGCTCTGGGATATGTTGATATGTCACGTCCTTTATGTTACATGTCACTGTTTTTGCAATTTTGATCTCATATTGATGAGGTATTGTAAGAATGGGTCATCAATATTTTTAGCTCCTAAAACCCCTTCAATTCATTGGCAGCGAAGGGACTTAAACTAAATATATGCTTTAATACTGGGAACCAATCATCTAACATTTTAAGCTGGGGGTACAGAAGTGTGAGTAAAGAGTAACATCAGCATGGTAGACAGTCATGAATGCTAACTTCTGGCTGCGGTGTCTGTTCTGCTTGCTGCTTACTAAACAATAGGGAACTCCAAGTTTCCCATTTGATTAGGTTTGGAAGTTATACATTAATGCAAATTTGCCATTTAGGCAATAGACAAGATTGAATTTTTGTAAGCTGGTTTAGGTCTAGATAACGTTTAGGTCTCTAAAGTTTTGCATAATAGATTTATTAAGCATAGATCAAGGGAAAACATATTGAAAACATATGGCAGGAGCGAAAATATATTATGTCAATCGACATAAACTGTTTAGTCACATAAGGTTCAGCACAGTTGCCCCTTCTATTAATTATCCCTGTGGATTTATTACAACATATGTTTAGGCTTACCTAAATAAACTGTTAACTGGATGAGGTATGAAAGGCATGGCTTTATGATAATGTACCGGGAATATACAGTTTAGGAAAGTATTAGTAATGCTCTGTACTGGGTATCTACTCATATTTATGTTTCCAGATTTCTGGATTACTGAACAGTGGCTGTAAACTAAACAGATGTATAGCAATAAAGAAACTTGGTTAGGGTCCAAAGTAGTAAAAAGTTATGGTAAGACCACTTTCACCTCTGTGTAACCTCAATGACAGAGCGTCTTGTTACGTTTCCTAATACTCACAGGTCCCAGTTTCAGATCTTGCAAGATGTCATCAAAGTAGTGAAACTCTGAGATCTCCAGCTCCACAAGTTCATCCTTTAGCTCTAGTATCCGCCCCATGACTCCATCGAGGACTAGTCTGATCACCCTTCTTTTTTGAGGATGTGTTATCTGATCATAGGATAACTCCAGATTGCGGAAGATCTGTAGATATCGGACATAAAGGATTCCGAGCTGCTGGGCAACTACCATTCGATCTTTCTCTGGTTTTGGAGGCGCCTCTGGCATCTCCTGCTGGAGCAGCAGGTTCAGGTCTTGTTGAGCTTCTACCCATATTTTGTTGTAGAATCTATGAAAACATAAAATGCAATATGAATACGATTATCTACTGATACAATAAACGGCTAAGATGAGCTATAATTCTGGAATTTCTCTGCAGGAATAGCATGAGAAGTATATTGTATTCCTGCAAAGAAAGTATATGTAATCTTTTTTTCTTACCACAAGATAAACTGGTTCAAGGGTGTAGCCATGGCATCTGGCAGGGCATCTTTTGTCATTGGGGGAACCAAATAGCCACTTTACCTTGACACTTGGGTATTTGGATAAACATTAGAGATGAGCGAATAGTGAAATATTCGAGATTTGATATTTGTTAGCCTCAATATGCGACTACTCGATCGAATATCGAATGCCATTATAGTCTATGGGAAAAAATGCTTGTTTCAGGGGAAACCGCTAAGCGACTAAAGGAGAGTCACCAAGTCCACGAGTAGCAGGAGGAGAGTGATTATGAGGAGCGCTGTACAGTTAAAGCGCATGGACTCCACTATAGTCTATGGGGTCTGTGCGCTTTAACTGCACAGCGCTTGCAGTTGAGCTGATAAAAAGTAAGCTCCCTCGTAACAGCAAGCTGCCAGCTCTCCTGACTAGCAAACACGAGCCTGTGGCAAATCAACGCTGGTTCTGCAGCAGGCTTGTCCTTGCTAGTTGGGAGAGCTGGCAGCTTGCTGTTACGAGGGAGCTAACTTTTTCTCATAGGAATGCAAGCTGCCAGCTCTCCCAACTAGCAAGGACGAGCCTGCTGCAGAACCAGCATTGATTTGCCAAATGCTATAGCATTCGGCAATCAACGCTGGTTCTGAATCGAATATTTACTGCGAATAGCTAGTAGTATTCTATCGAGTACGAATATTTCGAATACCGTAATATTCGATCGAATACCTACTCGCTCATCTCTAATAAGCATAGCAAAGAATAATGCCTACTTATACTCTCCCCTTTAAGTTTCTGAGAAGCCAAATCAAAAATTCAAAAATGACACCAATATCACTGTATTTTTAGCTGCTGCGGAAACAAAACGCTGCATTTTATGGTCCCAGTAAAGTGAACTAAGTTATAGTTAATCTCATCCACACATGAGCTGCATTTCTGACAGCATGGTAATTTTAGCTGCAAAATTGTTTTACTACTATGAATGGGGGAAGAAAAAAGTAGAGCGAAATATAGCAATAACTCAATGAAAAAATGCTGCTGAAAAAACCCACTGCATTATTTTTCTGCAGCTTTTTTTTTACTGTGATTTGTTACACGAGTCCTTAGCCACATAGTTTTTTTTTTAGTTTTGCAGCATGTCAATTGTACCTACAGAGACACTGGTGTTTTTTCATATAGATATAATTGAATCAGAAAGTTTTCCTCTGTGGACTTTCTATGAAAAGTGCGGTGGGAAAAACCACTTTGCGTTTCTGACATATTTTTACTCACAGTGCTTTTTGGTTTCAGCCCCTTAGCTTAAAGGGGTTTTCTAGGCAACCAATGTTAGGCCCCGTTCCCACGGAGTAACGCGCCGCTCATTTAGACACATCAACATGTAAACACGTGTCAGAGCGAGGCTCTTCAAAAAAGATCCCATTAATTTCAATGGTTGCCAGCTTACGCGCGCTACACATTGAAATCAATGGGAGGCTTTATAACCCACTGATTTCAATGTGTATCGCGCGTAAGCCGGCACCCATTGAAGTCAATGGGATCTTTTTTGAAGCGCCTCACTCTGACACGTGTTTACGTGTCTAAATGAGTGGCGCATTACTCCGTGGGAACGGAGCCTTAATGTCCTGTCCTTGGGATCAGGATTCGCTATATGGAGAAGAACTGGAGGCAGATAAGGCCCGATTCACATCTGCATTCGGGTTTCCATTCGGGTAGTCCACTTGGGGACCCCCCAAAGGGAAACCTATCTGCATAAAAAAAGCGAAACCTGCAGACCCCATAGACTGTAATGGGGTCTGTGTGGTTTCTGCACACAAAATGCAGAGAGAAAAGTGCTGCTTATAGGACTTTTCTCTTCTTATATTTCATGTGGATAGGGGAACGGAATGGCCTGAACACAGATGTGAATCGGACCTAACTCTTGTGCTCTGTGTAGTGGCTGAGCAGAGTTGCTGCCGCTCGGTTGCCACTTGTTTGTATAAGGGATGTATAGTGGTGAGAACAGGTGATAGGCGGGGGTCCTGGTTGTTGGTTCCTAAACTGATCTGACATGGGTGATTTATCTTATATATAAGCCATCAAGATTTATTTGCCCGAAAAAACACCAAACTTTAAATACCACCTCATATTAAATCTGGCAGCCAATTGAAGTGTCAGCATAAGCTGTAGTGGGCATAGATGTTTTACAATGTTTCAGTGCCAGAAATGGCTTATAATTTTGCATAAAAGCCTATGCAATCTAGTATTCAGATTTTTTTTTCATTTTTGAGCCAAAAAGGGGTAAACAGTAATGTGTATAGGGTAGGCACCTTCTTCTCACAATACAGCCACTTATCCCAGATGGATGAATGTAGTATTCTGTTCCTAAAGACTGGGTATAGAGAACAATAAGGTAATATTATGGCATTGTGCTATTGAGTTCAATTGGTGCACATGGCAGCTGCAAATCTCTGAACTCAATAGAGGGGGTGGATGGAAGGGTTAGAGGTGCCAGGCGTCCTGTGCTGAGGTGGGGCTAAAAATGCATATATGTAATGGGTTCTGGTGTCACCATGGTGCCCGCTTTGTTCGCAGATAATAGTGAGGTTGGCACAAGTTCAGCTGAGAAGGTCTTTGGGCAGCTTTAATGTGCAGACTGCTTACCCTGCCAAATTCCTTCTGTATTTGTGCTGTGAGACTCACGTCCGTTTCACCTTAACACACCCTGGCAGATGCAGACCCTTCATGAGCTTCTGGGTAAATCTTACCCATGGTGACTAGGGAACGCAGACAAGGCCTTGTTTCAAGATTTACACAAGAGTTTAGTACTTGCGGAGTCACAGTTATTCCCTATTGCTAAATATACCTGAATATAGCTGTTACAAATTTCTTAATTCGTTGCAATAAAGTGTAATAATGAAGACCATCTGTGATCAGAAATCCTGTCTGGGGCGCTGTTCGCACTGACGGAGCTAAAGACACTGTAAAATCTAAAAGCCATTAACTTATACAAAGTGAAATGCGATTCATATGTTATATTTTATGTACAGAGATGATTGTGATAACTACATTCTGACCACATTAATATGCAGACCCCTTTACCAAGTATGTGGGCCACACATGATTTTAGACCGCCCATGCTTGTAGAGCCTGATAATGATCAAGAGCAAATGAGATCCTTAACCGGCCATACATGCTTGAAGAATATGTCATGTATTAATTCCTTTTAGATTCATCTCAACATGGTGGTAAAGAAAGATATCCATCGCCCTTGTATATAAAATGCTGTATGGAGCCATATAGGAATCCCTAGGGGTATGTTCACACTTGGCTGATATTCTATTGGTTTTCCATCCAAGTTTGCGGGCAGAAAATTTGCAGCTTATTACAATAAATTTTAACAAATCCATACGGTGCAACCTAATCTATCCATAATTTGCACGGAAATCAACATGGCTTGCATATTTTAAAACCATAGCAAGTCAATTTTTATTGCATGTTTTCACAGCCGATTTCATTTTTTGCAATGCATACTGTGAAATCTTCAGCAAGTCCTCCTTGAAATCCATACGTAAAAAATACAGATTCTGTTACGGAGTCCGCAAAATCCATAACAGATGGACAGCCTAATTTAGGCTGGGGCACCAAGTTGCAAAAATGCAGCATATTGGCTGCATCGGAAACGCTGTTGCAGAAAACGTTGCATTTTACAGTACCTGCAAAGTGGATGGGATTCTGGCTAATCCCATCCATACAATGCAAAAAAAAATCTGCACCACAAAAGCTGTTTTCAAAAAAGCCTGCATTTTGCAAATGACAGCATGTCAAGTATACCTGCAGAAATGCTGTATAATCCAGCTGAAGGATAAGGCCCCACCTTGTAGGGGTAAATCCAGCCGAAAGATAAGACCCCACATTGCGGAAATGAAGCGTTTTTTGTTGCAGATTTTGCTGTGGTTTTTATGAGCCACAGCAGAAGTGAGAAGTATAAAGGAAGCACTTTTATGTTTCCCTTCTGTCAAAACCACTCCTGACTTTCTGAAAAACTGCAGCAAATCTGCAAAAATCTAAATCTTCCCAAAGCTGATTGCACACCAGCGACTGTAATAAACAGCATGGGTGGCACGCAGTCATCCATGTGCCACCCGTGCACTGGCCATGCTTCTGCAGCTCCACTCATTCAATGAATAGGAACCATGGAAGCAGGGTTACAAAATCGGACAGGAATAGAATCTGTTCCAGATTTTGCGGCTCTGACTGTTGGCCTGCAAATGTAACCATGTCATTCACAGTCATGTGTATGGGCCCATAGAAATCAATAGGTCAGTGTGCTATCCGGAAAAAACCTGGATAGCACACTGACCAGTCATACGGTCATCTGCAAGGGGGCTAAGGCCAGGGTCTCACATGGCATCAATGATAGCAGATTTGTGCAGCTGCTGCTTGGTTTTCCCAGCTTACCCCTGTAAAACACTACTGGTTGGATGTCCGGAGTTTAGAGGCTGCTGCCTTAGGGCAAGTTCACACTGAGTTTTTTAGACCGAAACCTGAGGCGAAGGCCTGCACCGGCATACAGCTGTGCACTCCGCTCCGGATTAGGCCCAATGGATGGGTCTAGTCGGTTGGAGGGAGTGTCTTCAGGCCGAATCACGAGGCGAAACGGCCTAAAGAATGAGCATCTCGCTTCTTTTTTCCAGGAGCCGGAAGAAACAGCTCCCCAAAAAAACTTCTGAGCATCTCCCATTGATTTCAATGTGAACTGTCTTTTTGATCAGGATTTTGAGGTGGATACGGCTTCAAAATCCTGACCTAAAATCTCTGTGTGAACTTACCCTTAGTGCGAGGAAACCCTCCCTAGGGGATCTACTTGATACATTCCCAAATTCTGCTGCTTTTGGACGTAAGGGAATCATTGATTATAATTAATCTGTTTTCCCTTAGTCCTAACAGCAGTACAAGCTGCTGCCCCCCCCCCCCCATTATTATTATTATTATTATTTTTTCTTTATAACTAACAGGGGGAAAGATCTTGCATTAATTATGCTAATTACAAAGTTCCGCCTGTCCTGCAGCACATATTCTTCTGGTGGTAGGTCTAAGGGAAAACAGATTATTAACATTATAATCAACAATTCTCCACGTTGCGGAAATGTTCCTTTTTCTTCTTACAGATGTGCCTTTATAAGCCATGTGCACTTTGTCCCTTTTTTGCTAAAAAAAAAAATTGCACAACTGCCTCTTTTTAATACTTTATGACCTCACGGGCTTTTTTTACACTGCCCATGTATGGAAGTGCATTTGCAAGTTTTTAAAACCTTGCAAGCCATAAATACAGCGTGAATTTTTTTTAATAAAAAGCAAAGGTGGCGAGGGTAGCATAACATCTAGAAAAATGGCGCAAATGCTTCATAAATGGGCAGAAAAAGACCAAAAAAAGTGTTAGGTATCGTTATTCAGTTATAATATGTCAGAATTATTTTTTCCCCATATGGCAGAATTATAGCTGCCCATTGACTTGAGCTGTGTAAATAGCTGGTAACAGAACGTGCCCTATTTCTTATCGAATGTTATTTAATATAACTATAGCCTCTGATTGTTCTGAAAATGGCCGCCACACGTGTCATGCCGCTCCCCATCCTATCAGGGAGCTATCATATCGCGCAACATCTAATTACTCTTTACCCATTTACTACCCGCCATGATGCTAGGGCAGCCTGGCACAGTCATAAGTACTCATTTTATGAGAATAAGTAAGCCTTAGCAGACTGTATGATTTTCTAACAAAAAAAAACATAAAGGCTTTGAAAAAATGGACTTGCAGAGAAGTAACAAAAAACCACAGGGTGGGGAGTAAAAAGCTTCAGATGTGGAAATCCCAGCCAGGCAGAGAACATTCAGCTCCACACATCCTCCTAATTCCTCCATGAATGCACCTGCTTTATAAAGCCTTGTGAAGTACACAGCCATCTATACTATCCTAACACTCCAGACAGTCATTGATCTGGTTATGGGGTGAAAATCTAACCACTTATTGTTTCCATGAAAGAGGATGTGTTGCTTCCAGCCAAAAAAAAAAAAAAAAATTGGAAAATTTTATCCTGTTTAATCTCTAAGGATGAACACACCCTAAAGGTCAAATGCAAGGATCATTTGTTAATTTGATGACAGAGAAGTGTAGCCAAACTTTAGTCCTTGAGCAAATTAGCCCAGCAGATTGCAACACAGCAAGCCCAAGGACTAGTTCACACAGAGGAGCTGTTGTACAATTTTTGCTAATGGCGTATACAGTTTGTATAGGTTCATACTTCAGAGCTCTAGGCACTGTGCGACTGTACAGGGGACATAGACGCTTGTATATGATTTACACATGAAAGTCAATAATGAAACAAATTGTAATAAGCTTGTTGTACTGTAATACAGGTAATAAATAACACCGCCGTACGGTGCCAAAAATATATGGCCATTCAGTGACATAACAACACCGGCCATAATCATACTGCAGGACAGAAAACATAGTGTAGAATACTTTAGGGTTCCTAGGACCCTATCTATCTAATTTACTTTGTTTTGTTAAAAACTGAAAAACTTGGAATATTGAGGTCAAACTGGGCTTGTGACAAATCAGTTCACCTGTCTCTAGTCAGTGTTTTTTTGGAAACTGATTTTGAGGCGGACTCATCGTCAAAATCACCGCCAAAAAACTCAGTGTGCGCTGACCCTATGGAAGATGGACAAATCTTTTAAAATACTGAGCAAATACTGACTGTGTGAAAGTAGCCTTATGCAGCACAACCTTATCTCTCTGGCAACAAATGCTTTTATTAAGAACTAAAACACAAAGGTTATTATTTATTAAGACCGGTCTTAAAGGCGTTGTCCCATCACAAGGATCCATGATAAATTGTCTGCCACGGTCTGCCAGAAAGGGACCTCAATATCAGTACCCACCAAAACATGCTCCCATATATACAATGTCTGCTACAGAGCACTACCATTTTCTCAGTGCCCACCAGAGTCTTCCAATACACAATGGTTGGAATATATAAATCCCTTTACGACAGTTTTCTAGCATAAAGGGATGATATTGTGATGCACATTTGGTGCAAGGCCCGTTCTTGTGCCAAATATGTGCCATAACCTTATTCAATGCCTCATTCACCACTCTGTGTGAACGTGGGTGGAGCAAGGTGGGCCCAGGGCGAGACGTCTCAGCCCGACATGTTCATTATAAATCACTTTAGTTTTCTGGCATAAGCTATAAAGGAAATCTACTCCAGTTCCTAGCTGGTGTACATTACCTTTCTAGCACAGAGGAGTTTGACCCGATTTATGAAAAGGCAGGAGCTTTTTCATAAATCAGACATGCCATACATGTGTTGCAACCTTTATTAAGACTGGCGTACAATAAATCTGCTCCATTGTCCAGAATTTCCCCATTTACAGTGCTAGTCCTCTGTCCATAAGGACGCAGCTTTGACTTGTGACTGCAGTCCAGCTTAATGCCACCAGGTAGTCTGAAACACACCTCCTGCTTCACTACTGTATCAGGATGCTTTGTTCCTCCCACTGCAGCTTTTCCTCCTTAGATCGGGTGCTGTGTATAAAAAGCCTCTCCAAAAACTCATTGGTAGGAATCTCAATTCTGTTCCTGCTTGCAGTCATCGCTTTAAGGTTACCATGCCTAATAGTCAAACTCTGCCTGGGACCGCTCATTCTCTCAGAACTTTGAGACACAGAAACTAATATGAAGTCTGCTTGACTGTATCCTGAGTTGAGGCGGGGTACTTAAGCTTGGCTCTGGCACTAGTCACTTACCTGAGATTGGTTTTGCTGGGCTCCTTATGCTTCCTCTGTTTACTCCCTGAGCCTCTCCCTGATTTTGCTAATCTCCTGGTTACTGAAATGGTGCATTGTTGGCCCTATGGTTAAAGCAGCCTTGGTCCTGTGTGCCAAAGCCCAACCTACCTTGCAGCAGACTCCGTGAACCAAAACGGTATTAGATTTTAAGTAGCTTCTTATTTGCCACTAGTAGACCTTATCAGATTCCTGGGGAATTGCTCAAGTAACAATTCCAATACATATCAGGGAATTGCTTCTTTAGCAATATCATAACAGTCAGTGATTTCCATTACAGCAAGAGTAAATACAGATTATTAAATTACCAGTGATAACAAGAAGAATATCAGAGAATTGCCGCATTAGACTTAGGGGAATGAGCCTTCATAATGGGAAACCTGGAAAAAACAAGCAGACTTGTGCAAAGTAGTCACATGGTATCATAAAATATAACTTAACCTTGCTTATTACCATTAGATTATTTATTTCTACACAGCAGGGACCCCAGTACGGTACAGGCGGCCCCCAACGCTCTCTTACCCTCTTTAATACGGCTCCTACTAAAGAAATACATAATAGTATAATATTTCTGCCTATGTAAGTAAAAAGAGCCAGGGCAGACGTGTAACTGAACATCTTTGTGACGTGTGTGTATCAGTTACCTGACATGGGAAAAGATTAGTATAGAAACTGGAGACTAATTGTGAGTGTGTTATATCTACTGACGGCTTTACAATTAAAATAATAAACCAAATGACGTCCATTATCATTTAATGCATCAGCTTTTAAAATCCCAAAATGAGCGGCGATTGAAGCAATGTGTATGTGAATAGTGTATATATATCATATGTATTCATCTTTGGCCCCCTTCAGCAATAAAGGAATAATCGGCACCTCTGCATGGCTGCCTGTTATAACCCACAGAAAGGAGCTGTTTAACAGTGAGTGCCCAAACGATCCATAATTTATCCAGGTTAGACATAATACAAGGCTTATATCCAGGGAAGATTAGTCATAAATGCTTAATCTACTGATTCTCGCCTATTAAACAAATCTGGCGTATCGAGGAATGGCTGTGATATAATGAGGCAGAACGCTCCTGATCGCTACACACATTTCACCTTTAAAAATAACTCTGGCAAATCTCTCTCGGTCCTCGCTGAATTAATGGGTGCAGCATGCGTCCCGTGTTCAAATCTCCTCATTCTCGTGAAAGATGGGATAAGAGGCGAGTCTTACGGAGATATAACCAGCGTGAAGGGCAATGAACTTATTAAAAGCCCCATTGAGGAGCCCGGCTGCAGCACATTAGATCCTCAAATGCCCAGAGAGTCTACTGGACGCTCTTGCTCTCTGGAACATAATGTTTTTAGATGGTCTGATAAAGTGGATCAGATGGTACGAGAAGTGCGAGTTTGTCAGTGTGACTCTATAAATCACACCTGCAACGCACACTAGGCTGGGAAATCTGCGCTCTGGAAGTGAATACACTCGCCATTTGCAGTCATGTGAAAGGCAAAGCATTATAAATTATATGCTATTTTATTACTTGACATGGATGTAACCAACCTGTTAAACTGATGTCTTGCATTCGATGCAAACTACTCAGACACAAAGTGAAATATTAGCCTTTTACTCCAACAGCATGGTCTGCTGCCTGAAATACCACCCTTAGCATTCGGTCAGGCACTCCTCTGGCAACCGCAAACTATTATTTCCAGTGGAAAAACAAATTGTGAGCACAGCGCCTATCGAGCAAGAAAAGGTTGCATTGACACTCGATGTCTATGGGGGTAAATCGTCCTTAAAAACATCTCCCCACCGCCCCAAGAGCATGCTGCTGCTTCAATAAAATGATCACCAAAGAAATGTCGCTTTTGAAATACAACATCCCGGTCCTTTGTTCCTACAGGATCTATAAGCAGTTTATTCCTCATTCAGGATCTATACGCAGTCTATTCCCCATTATCATTATGGTGAACCTGCAATGAGCTATTGGTAAGCAACCAAGATTGGCTGGCCCAAAATGAAGCAGATGAATAATATACAACAAATTCCCTAATGGGGGTCAGGTAATATTTTTATGCACAGTACTAGCAGTACCCGCGACTTCATCCGCGGAGCTGTCACTTATTGCGTGATCCATTTGCATGGCGGGCCCGCCCCCCCCCCCCCCCCTTGCCGTGTGGCCGCTGCAGGCCCTTCCTACAGCAGTGCGCCCATGCACCCTCGGGTCCCACAGCCTGTGGCCCCCTACCTATACCTCCCAACTTTTGAATAGTAGGAAGAGGGACAAAGTGTGCCGTTCTCCTGCCTCTTCATCTGCTTCAGTGGCATGCCGTTCTACTACCCCCTTCATCTGCTCCAGTGTGAAGCCGTTCTCCCCCACCCCCCTTCATCTGCCGCAGTGTCATGCCATTCTCCCCCCTTCATCTGCTCCAGTGACATGCCATTCTCCCTTCCTTTCATCTGCTCCAGTGTCATGCCATTCTCCCTTCCTTTCATCTGCTCCAGTGTCATGCCATTCTCCCCCCCTTCATCCGCCCCAGTGTTATGCCGTTCTCCCCCCCTTCATCTGCTCCAGTGTCATGCCGTTCTCCCCCCCTTCATCTGCTCCAGTGTCATGCCGTTCTCCCCCCTCTTCATCTGCTCCAATGTCATGCCGTTCTCCCCCCTCTTCATCTGCTCCAATGTCATGCCGTTCTCCCCCCTCTTCATCTGCTGCAGTGGCATGCCGTTCTACTCCCCTCTTTATCTGTTCCAGTGTCATGCCATTCTCCCCCCCTTCATCTGCTCCAGTGTCATGCCATTCTACTCCCCTCTTTATCTGCTCAAGTGTCATGATGTTCTCCCCCCCCCCTCAGGTCCTGCTGCCTACACCGACTGTGAATTTGGTGCTCGCGGTTGGCCAACCGGGCAATAAACATGGATGGGGAGGCACCTATGTTCTATTCCTGGTGCCATTCTAGGTACTGTATGTGCAAAATTTGAGCGGATTCCGTTCGCCCATAGCAGCGTGATTGCGGAACAAACATCCAAACTTTCACATTTATAATATTAGTAGGATAGACCAGTGATTCCCAAAGTGGTCCAGGTGGACCCCCAGGGGTCCATGGGAGACTTGACGGGACCATTGTTAGATCTAATCTTCACATTTTTTGCCGAGTTTTGGGAATATGGTAGAAATGTGGCAGCAGGGGGTCCACTGAAACCAGTAAAATTTTGAAAGTGGTCTACGAGAGATAAAAGTTTGGGAACCTCTGGTATAGACTGACCATGTCAACAGCTATGTCTTTTATATATGGCCAGTCTCAATGACCCAAATTGGCTGGCTTAATAAAAAGACATTGTAAAGGGACTGTCTTATTAAATACAAGAGAGCTGTGGGTCCAGCCATGGGCAGCCATACATGATGCATCAGCTAACCATGTAACACACTCGTTCACAGTTGCACCCATCTGCCCTCTGCATGAAGATTAAAGGCTTGGAATAAAGCTGTCCATAGACATAATACACAGCCATCTCTGCACCCTGTAGACATGTTTGTTCACCATGTTCATGAAAGTCCAGTACCTGGTTATTATTGGTATTAGCAGGGCCTGGTGACTGGGGGGATCTTCGGTATATAGTACGTCATGGCCAGAGACTGCTTCAGCAGGTGGTATCTGCTGGTCACTAGTATACTCCGTGCCCATCTCTGGGGGTCTGAGGCCCACCTAACGTCCAACCGTGTGACGCCTTCACTACACGTACAGCAGTGACTAGGGACATAAGTATCTGGGCTCAACCATTTAGGTCAGGAGGGCCCCCTAGCTAAATACGGGCTCTTCATAGAAAGGAAATGGCCACAGTGCTTGAGACTGGGCCCTAGACCCAATGGACCCTATTCTGCTCTACCACAACACCAAAAATATATTGGAGATTTATCATCTTGAGGCTCTCCCCTATTACAAGTTATTAATGGTATCGTCTTGATATCAAAATGGTGATTCCTAGGAAACCTCTTTAAAATTGTAAAATGGCCGCTCTGGGCAGGACAAACTAAGAAGTGCTGGGGATGGGGGGAACGACTGACAAACTGACCAGATATAATCCCAATTGTACTTTACACAACTATGGGAAGATTTATATTCATTTGTATGACACAGATATATACAATGGTGTATATAAAGCCGTTCTTCCTGAATACAAAACCTTGGTGGATAGCTACATCATATTATAGAAAAAAACATTAGACTATAAAATATTACATTATAGTAGATTACAAACAAAACATTTTAAATATGGCTGACATCTCTTTATAAAGATATGCTGGTAGCTCCACTAACAACTGAATGTGTTTCAGGCCTTAAGCGCTGTCTTCTGATCACAAACATGAGGTAAAACAAGGATCAAACATGGTGGACATAAACTGTGTTCATTTTCCCCTTGAAATGGGCATGCATGCTCTGCCAGACTAAGCACACATGCTTAGGAGGAGATTGGTGGAGATAGTTGTCTGATGTGTGTGACCTGCTTAAGATAAAAACACTATATTCAGACATCTAAGGGCCTCTTCACACGGAGTAAACGCGCGTGTATTTTGGCATGTATTTTGGTGTGTATTTTTACACGTGTAAAAGAAAATGCCGTTGAAGTCAATGGGAGTCTGATTTTTACATGTGTATTTTTACCAAATATTGATAAATATTTTGTCAAAATACACGCGCGTTTACTCCGTGTGAAGGGGCCCTAAGGGGGCATTCACACTACCGTCAGTGTCCGACAGCTAGTGTTCGATGCTAATGTCAGCGCAAAATCTTTCAAGCGGACAGCAAAACCCTACATGTAGGTTTTTGCTGTCCGCTTGAAAAATCGGACATCTTGGTGAACGGACACTTAAGGACAGACACAGACTGTAAAAGAACACACCCGATGTCCCATTAAATCAATGCATGTACGGACACAGCTAGTGTCCGATGCTAGTGTCCGCAACAGTAGTGTGAATGCCCCCTAAGCTTTTTGTGTGAGGTAGAATGTAACGACAAGGGGCGCACTATACATATAGCAAGGTGATCTCCTTCATTCTGTTAACGGCCATCCTTGACTGCAGGGGGCAGCATGATTATGTAAGCATATCACAAGACTGAGGGACTGTTACGAGGACACCATGGCACTAGTATACCACTCTTGTCATTCCTCCCGAGTGTATCTCCCAGGCAAAACTAAATAGGGGTGCTCTGCTCGAAGCACTGTAATGCAAGGATTGAATGACTGACATTGGGGCGCTCTCTGGTACTGTTTAAGTGGCCGCTCTTGAGTTAGTGGTATTGAGCAGTCATTGACTGGCGCACTTTAACCCCTTCCCGCCGATGGCATTTTTTGATTTTCGTTTTTGACTCCCCTCCTTCTAAACCCCATAACTTTTTTATTTCTCCGCTCCCAGAGTCATATGAGGTCTTAATTTTTGCGGGACAATTTTTTCTTCATGATGCCACCATTAATCATTCTATATAATGTACTGGGAAGCAGGAAAAAAATTCAGAATGGGGTGGATTTGAAGAAAAAATGCATTTCTGCGACTTTCTTACGGGCTTTGGTTTTACGGCGTTCACTGTGCAGCCAAAATGACATGTCCCCTGTATTCTGTGTTTCGGTATGGTTCCAGGGATACCAAATTTATATGGTTTTATTTACATTTTGACCCCTAAAAAAAATTCCAAAACGGTGTTAAAATTTTTTTTTTCTAAAAGTCGCCATATTCCGACGGCCGTAACTTTTTTATACATAGGTGTACGGGGATGCATAGGGCGTCTTTTTTTGCGGGGCCGGGTGTACTTTTTAGTTCTACCATTTTCGGGAAATGTTATTGCTTTGATCACTTTTTATTCAAATTTTTATCAGAATTAAAACAGTGAAAAAACGGCGGTTTGGCACTTTTGACTATTTTTCCTGCTACGGCGTTTACCGAACAGGAAAAATATTTTTATAGATTTGTAGAGTGGGCGATTTCGGATGCGGGGATACCTAACATGTATATGTTTCACAGTTTTTAACTACTTTTATATTTGTTCTAGGGAAAGGGGGGTGATTTGAACTTTTAATAATTTTTATATTTTTTTATATTTTTTTTTTACTTTTTTTTTTATTTTTTTTTTGCATTTATTAGACCCCCTAGGGGTGTTGAACCCTAGGGGGTCTGATCACTAATGCAATGCATTACAATGCTAACGCATTGCAATGCATTGCAAAAAATCATCATCTCTTTTGCAGGCTGTATACACCAGCCTGCAAAAGAGAGAATTTGCAGACCGGCTGGGAGCCTTTAACAAGGCTCCCGGCTGTCATGGCAACGGGGGGTCGGCCCTGGAGCATGCTCCAGGAGCCGGCGATCCCTGCCAAAATGGCGGCGCCCATGCGCCGCCGGGAAGATGGCGCCTCCGGCGCCTTTGACAGCAGCGCCGGAGGGGTTAATGCCTCCGATCGGTCTGGGGACCGATTGGAGACATTAGAGCCGGTTGTCTACTGCTTAAAGCAGTAGACACCCGGCGGCTATGACGGCCGCCCGGCTCCCGGGCGGTCGCCATAGTTACAGACCCGACACGCGCCGTACTATTACGGCGCATGTCGGGAAGGGGTTAAAGGACACTAACTGGAGTCGCCTTCAGCACTGTTTAAGGAGGCACTCCACTGTTAGTAGGGAACATGGGCCAAACTTTAGAACTATGTGGCAGCTCTATGAGAAACTAGTCGTGCAATGTTATGAGGTAAAAATGTCTGGCACTGTTATGTCTATTACATGGAGCTATTCCGGTCATTATTATATAGGCTTTATGACTAGTCCATGGAGCTATGCCAGTCATTATTACATGGGCTTTATGACTAGTATGGACAGCAGACAATCCTCTTATTGAAAAAAAAATGCAGCATACTTGAAATTGGACAGAAAATGGCAGAAAATATCAAAATTAAAATTCTGTCTCGTTCAAATTGCATATTTACATAGGCAACAGGGCTATGGAGTCAGAGTGGGACATGTGAAGTTGGAGTTCGAAATAAAATGATTAAATTTTTTATAATATTATATACTTATTAATATTGTACAATTAATTGGATGCATAGTTTATTACATATTTACTTTCATAGTAATTCAATGACTAGTTCTTTTAATGAATTATAGAATCTTTATAGCTAAGGTCGGATTCACACCTGTGCCCGGTCTCCGCATTAACCAATCTGGCGGGTTTCTGTCTTCTGCCTCGAGAAACTGGACAGGGGATGGAAACTCAGTGGTCAGTTTTCAAACCCATTCACTTGCATGGGTTTGCAAAGTGTCCGCCCATGTGTCTCTTCTACCTGTCTGCGGTGAAACAGGTTTTTTTTAACTGCACACAAAGACCTGCATACCCGACTTTGTGTATGGCTTAAAAAACTGGTTTCACTGCGGACAGGCAGAAGAAGCACACGGGCGGTCACTTTGCAAACCCATGCAAGTGAATGGGTTTGAAAACTGACTGCTGGGTTCCCGTCCCCTGTCCAGTTTCTCGGGGCAGAAGATGGAAACCCACCGGATTGGCTAAAGCAGAGACCGGGCGCTAACCATGACTGTCAGCCATTTGTGAAGGAGTCGGAGTTGGAGAATGAGTTGGAGTCGACTGGTGGAAAAATAGAGTCAGAGTCAGCAGTTTGGCTTACTGACTCCATAGGCCTGATAGGCAGGACACTGTATAGTCATTAGATATAGCTGTCAGCCAAACACTTACTCCTCTTGTATCCCTCATGCACATGCATGCTGAGCTTGGTTAAGTCTGTATGTGTTCACAGCAAGGAAAAGGGAGTAAGCTACTGTCAGACATGTCTACCGACAGCTTATCTCCCCATAGCCAAAAAAGTTAAGGAATGCTGAAATCCAATTACCTGATCCTACTCTACCTCACAATCTGCCATCGGAGGAGGATTAAAAGCACATCAAACATATTATACGGTCGACATGAACTGAATCTGTATGGCCAGCTATAGTCACTGATGAAGAACTGCCATGTGCAAACCACATCCACATGGTACTGGGGTGTAATATGGCACCAATAGAATTCAACGAGCCCGTCCAGTACCTTATCATGTCTTTTGTGGCTGTTCCTAAGATTGTGAAGGATCTGCCATGTCTGCTGATATAAGCCCGTTTTCAGAACAGTACAATCCATATATATGAATACAATAGATAATTGCTGTAAAGATTTATATTATTACTCTCTAAAAATCATTGGCTTCCAGGAAAAATTAATTTATGCAAATTAATCAGATTTATGAATCATAAATAACACTGTAGACTGGTTCCCAGGAAGCGTATAAGATACAGTATCAGTGTAATTGCTGCGTGGTTAAACAGAGGATAATAAATAGGACAATTATTACATACTCTGAAATATTCAACATCCTTATTACATCATTTAAAGATGTTCAAAAAGTTGGATCCTTAATCCCCTTCTAAATCGCTCTCGGGTTATTGAATGACAGAGTCCACGGTACAATGTACTGTCATTAAAGGGCTTTCAGGGACTATAATGCTGACGGCCTGGGCTATCAATTTCTGGGGCTCTGAGTCGCAGAAACTTAGCCAATTGACTGCATGAAATTAGAGGCATTTGCTCTATTGCTAACAAGGCAGAGCGCCATTTCTTTGATTGTGGCTCTGCCTGGTACTGCAGCTCACAGTGGTTCAGTCCCTTTAAATTGAATAAGACTGATCTAAAATTCCAGGCACCTGCACAAGTCCTAGAGTGTCATGGCTTCTTTATTCAGATGGTGTCTGGAGCTTATGGATCAGACGGATGGCATTTATGGATCAATACTACAGTTTAAGGAAAACCCTGTAAAAGCTCCTGGATATACAATGAATAGGATGCAATTAGAGATGAGCGAGTACTGTTCGGATCAGCCGATACGAACAGCACGCTCGCATAGAAATGAATGGACGTAGCCGGCACGTGGGGGGTTAAGCGGCCGGCTGCCGTCAAAGCGGAAGTACCAGGTGCATCCATTCATTTCTATGGAACGTGCTGTTCGGATCGGCTGATCCCAACAGTACTTGCTCATCTCTAGATGCAATATGTACTAAACCATCACAGCTCCTTCATTCAGATGATCGTGGGGGTTTCTAGTATTGGATTCCACCAATCACATATTGAAGGCCTAATGTAAGGACAGGCCATCAATATTATAGTCTCTAAAAACGGCCTACATGGGGCGCAAGGGAAAAACTTCAGCAAAAATGCTGTCAACAGTGAAAATACAGGTAGAATAACGTCTGAATCAGAAAAGGAAAATCTCTTGAAATTTGAGATTTTGCCTCCCATTGTTTTCAATGGGAGGAAGAAATGGCAGCAGGACGCTGAAAAAATAAGCTGATTTTGCTGCGGATTCTGTGACTAACCATGGAGTCGGTGGCTTGAGACTTCCCATTTATTAGGGTTATTCATCTACATCATATTTCGCCAGGGGGCAAAAAATGAAGAGGAATCTGAGCTGAATATCCACCTCCAATTCCTCTGCAATTTCCACCGTGTGAACACACTCTGAACTTCCAGTTAAATGATCAAAAATGCATCGAAAAAATACTGTGTGAACAAGGCCATAAACGCAATGTATCGTGTGATTTTAGTCTAGAAAAACTATATATGTGATAAGCTGATACCCAATTATGGGAATTATATTATTAATTTATTCTGTGTTTTAGGCCCGCGGCCCCACGTAACATCAATGTCACGATTTGGCTGTGGTGGAAATGCTATGCCAAAAACTGCAGCATTTTACCGTACCTGCAAAGTGGATTGGATTCTAGCCAATCCCATCCACACATTGCAGAAAAATATCCGCAGCGGAAATGCTGCGATTTGAAGGCGTCTTTAGAAATCGCAGCATGTCAATTATACCTTTGGAAATACTGATGTTTTTCATATACTTTGCAGACTTTTTGTGAAAGTCGCTGCGGAAAAAACCCACAACGCACATTTTTGCTGCGTTTTTTTTTCCCCACAGCGCTTTTTGTGGGGGCTTTAGCCTGACAGAGCTTATACACAGTATTTTTTCAGCAGTATTTCATTCCTTTGTATTCTTACTGTAAAACTAATTAAAAAAACCCCATAGAAATCGTCAGTTTGTGCTATCCCAAAAGGTGACATTTTCTTTGTATAGTTAAGCTTCAGTCGTCCTGGTCATGAATGAGTTAAGTGAAGCGTGCGTGCCAGTATCCCCTTTATATGACTAGTATTATCTTATGCAATAATGATCTCTGCAGACAGCATTTCAGACTTTCCACAATATTGAGTAATGTTTTCTTTTTTTTTAAAGCACAACGATTTACCGAAAACATGGTGTGATGTGAATGTAAAACCTCAAATAATACAGGGGATTTCAAAGACTCCTGCCCCAAAATAGAGAATTGGAATAACCTAAGCCTGTACTTACGTGTGAGACATGACTTCTGCAGCCCTGTGCGATCGCTTCCGGGTAAAAAAGATCCAGCATCTGATATTGCTTAGAAACACACTAAGAAAAGGGTGTGAGGATATCCCCTAATCCCAGGTGGAGATTACATCTATTATAGTATGGAGAAAATATAGATATACTGTATACATTAGGAGAGTGATTCTGCCATGACTGTCTGAGCTTTCTTCTGTTTGTGTAGTTACTAGGGAGACACCGGGGACAGGCATTACAAGGCATCTCCATGTAAAAGGACGTTGCTTAGCAATGCTGAGGCTTCCTGTTTCAGACACTACCGCAACTCTGCTGCACATTACTAGTCATTGGCAGGTACATGAGACCGTGCGGGACAATCAGTCTTGTGTAACTGCAGGGACAATGACAATGCTAATAGGTATCTGCCATCTCACTTCTCAATAGTTCAGACCTTGACGGTTTGCACCGTACAGTGGTTAGAATTACAAGTGGATACAATGTAGCTGGCAACATTCTGGAATCCTTGTTGCCCATGAACATACTTAAATTTGTAGGCAATGGAAAGTAAAACATTTTTGCAAATATAAGTAATTAAAAGTTTCCCAGAATTTTAAAGATTTTCTCTAATCATTTTAGTGGTGACAGTCTGCTGTAGTACGTAAGACACTTTCAGGGTTGGGATGCTGTATGTAAGATTACATATAATGGTACATACTTCTGTACCCCTAAAATTTCTACCTTCTGCAGGGGCGTAACCACCAGGGTAGCCATGGCAGCGGCTGCCATAGGGCCCAGAACATTAGGGGGCCCGGCGGGGCCCTGATTTTTTTTTTAATAGGCTGTTAACGGGCCCTATTTACTTACCATTCCTCGCTCGTGCTTCCCCTTCTGCGGAGGCAGCTGTGATCACAAGAGGGGATCGGTAATTGAGGCTGCTGGCCTACACACCCCACAAACACCACTATCAATTATACTAGGGGGTGTTTTCAGACCCCCGAGTATAATGATCAGAGGACTAGGAGAAGTGAGGGAACATTAAAAACACTGTTACTTCGACTGTGCTCCGGAAGGCCTGCGGCATTATGCGTCACAATGCAATCCTGGCTCACGTGATGTCTGGTCCATCACTGAAGATGGCCGACATCAGTGGGGAGTGCGCCAGAGCCCAGTAGAGGAAAGTAACAGGGTTTTTTTATGTTTATATCCTCCCCCGGGTCTCCGATCATTACACTCTGGGGTCTGAAAAGGAGGAGGCAGTAGATCGGGGTCAGGGGGCCCCCATGTCAAATGTTCCCCTTGGGGCCCAGACATTCCTAGTTACACCACGGACCTTGTGCTATGCCTTCTGACCACTGTAACGTTGTCTATGTTGTCACCATTGCTGCTGAATGAGTCTGAATTTTGAGGAATTATTTGCACAATGTGGTGAACTATTTTGGGTTTACCCATCATATACAGTGATGTACAAAGGTTTTAGGGAGGTGTGAAAATGTAAAAATGATCTGAAAAATAGAAATGTTAATAGTTTATCTTTGTCAATTAAAAAAATGAAGTGAATCAATAAAAGAAAAATGTAAATTTTATCAATATTTTGTGTGATCACCCAAGGAGTCCTGGAAGTGATGATATGACCCCTCACTGAGCTACATGATGTAAGGATGATATGATGTATGCATATATGTATATTGTCTTGTATTTTTTTTTTTATTTGTATTCGTTTTATTTTATGAGTCAAAGGATTAAATATGTAGGAAGAGGAGCAAAGGGATTGTGGAGAAACAATTGTAAAGGTTACAAACAGCAAGTGACATAAATAAGAGAGCTGAAAACATGCAGAGGGAGTAGTAAATGGGGAGAGTTGCAGGAGAGTATACTGTAAAAATAGAAAATAGGGACAAGAGCACAAACAAGTAAACATAACCAGGGGTGAACCTAGGCTTTGTGCCGCCTGAGGCGGAAGTCAGAAAGCCACCCCCCCCCCCACCCCGAGAGGAGGAGTTGGTGGAGCTGAGCGGAGGGGAGGGCCGAGTGGAGGGGGTGGGGACTGGTGGAGGGGGCAGGGCGTGAGCAGGCAGGGAAAGGAACTGCTCTCTGTTAAGTGTGAGAGGCGGCTGCTGGAGCAGCGCTGCATCCACAGGGCTGCCCCAATCCACAGCTCACTTCCCGTGCCGGGCTGCTTAGGTCAGCAAAAATGCCACCCCACCTGGTGCCCCGGCATAGCGCTGCCTGAAGCGGTCACTTCAGGTCACCTCATGAGAGGTGTGGCGGTGAACATAACTTATGTAAAGAAGCAAAGAACATAAACAGTTGGCTGAGAGTAGCCGTTACATGTATCAGGTTGGGGGATTGCTTGACATATACTCAGGGTTAGCAATCTCAAATGGACCTAGTACCTAAGTGGGCAATATTCTGCCTTTATATCACAATCCCCTGGATGGTCCCTAACTGTAAAGTGTCCTGGGCGTCCCTTCATCAGCATCTCCAAGAGGAGCCCTAGAACCATCACTTAAAGACCCTGTACCATGAAATCAAGTTATTATGACCTATACACAGGGACTCAGACTACAGGAACCCACGCCATTCTTGAAATGTGGGTCCTGTTTCCCCCTTGTGAATGGATCAGCAAGTTGCACATGTAGATTGAATTTACATTATCTATTAGACTGCTGAAGATTGAGTTTCCATTCTATTAGACTGCTGGAGATTGGTGAGTACAGTGCTTAGCTATCGCTTAGAAAATGAATGGCATGGCAATGTATATATGTGACTATGTGACTTGCCACTCCATTCACTTGGGGAAACAGGACCCTGTTCTTGGGTTCGGTAGGGGACTCAACTGTCAGACTGCTACTTATCTACAAATCATGTATGATCTGTCCTGTGGATAGGTCATAACTTGCTCTGGTGACACAGCTTCTTTAGGGGATTGTTTAGGGTTAATGTACAGTACAGAGAGCTCAGGACACTTCACAGTATGACCTAAATAGACACTTCTTTTTCTTAGTATTGCAACTAGCATATCTAACACTGCCAGCAGTTTCCAAGGGGTCAAAATGGCCGACAGATTCCTTTTAGACTACCTGATTTTCCTCCATTAGCTCTTCTCCTTAGTACACTTTAAAAAAATAAAATGAAAAATAAAATAAAATCACGGACAAGACCTTGGAAAATATCACAAAGCATATACCGGTAATACTCTTATCTACAGCCACATGTATTTGTGTTTATTTGACGAGTTCTATGTTAGTTTGTCTCATGACTGTTATACCACGTGTAACTAACCTATGTTATGCTCTATTAGATGGGAGGAATTGGTTCCTAAAATTGAGAAAATGGCAAAAAAATTTTGTTGTACATACTATGAACTATACTATATATATATATATATATATATATATATATATATATATATATATATATCTACTATTGGTGGAGGGAGCAGATGGTGGGGGAGAAATGCCCACAAGCATAAAATATCCCATCTAATATATAATGTAGGATCTAATAATATTGTGTAGGATATTTTATTACTTTTATTCCAGTGGGACATGCTGGAGATATGGGCAATGTTGGTCTATGAAAACATGTAATAAGTCCAAGAACATTAAATCCGAAAAATTCAACACAAAGAAAAGGATAATTTTGACTATGTCTCACCGTTGAATGTAGAAGCTTTCGGGGTGCACGATCCACGCTTTGGGACTTGGAGAAAAGCCATGTGTCAATATGTCTGACATATTAAATCCGAACATCAATTCTAATATCTAGGATCAGAAAATGGCATCTACTTTCTTATTTTTTCTACAAACAGTAATATGTTGATACATAGGTCTATACGTTTTTTTCTATTCCCTGACATCGCATGTTAATTATTTGTCATGTTTCCAAACAGCTATATTGGCTATTGTTTTTGTATTTCATAATCTGGATAGTTATGAAGTTACTGTATCAACTGTGTATCCGGTCTCTTGACGTAGACCTCCCTCAGCCACTCACTCATCTTCTCCTCGTCCATCCAGCCCTTTGGGTTAGCCTTGACGATGACACCAGCGGGAAACTTTTCTTTTGGCAAAGTTTTCCTTTTGAAAATTACCATGGGTGGTAGTTTCTGGCCATTAGCCTGACAGGCGAGAACTACAGTGAAAGATGACTTCTCGTTTCCTGTGGTATGTATAGATACCGTACTAGTCCCTATTTTCTCAACAGTACGTGTTACAGGGATATCGAAAGTGAGGGGGACCTCATCCATGTTAGTAATGTGTTCTGGCTGGATATTCTCTTCATTTATCTTGGTTATGCAGTAGGTGCGGAAAATGGCCAGCTTCTCTTCATAATCTTTTGGTAGTTGCTGGCAGACAGTAGTTCTGGTGAGGATGGAGACATTACGCCTTTTTATGAAACGAAAGCAAAGCACCATGAAGGACCTCCTCGAAACTCCTTGATCTCCATGACGCTGTGGCTTTGAGTCAAATGGAGACAGTGGAGATGCTTCTGCCTGCGGTTCTCTGTTCAATAACCTACAGTTCTAGAGCTCACAATGTACATTTTTCCCTATCATTATGTCTTTTTTGGAATATGGGATGGAAATCCATGCAAACACGGGGAGGACATACAAACTCCTTGCAGATGTTTTTTTTTTTTGCCCTTGGCGGGATTTGAACACCAGGACTCCAGTGCTGCAAGGCTGCAGTGCTAACCACTTAGCCACCGTGTGGCCCCCCTACAGTTCTATTTTGTCCTCCAACTGTGGCCATCTTGCTTTGTTTCCTCGGAAACTCAGTTTGGTCTTCTTTACCTGGTGTAGGGCATCTTCATGCTTCCTCCACTTACGCACCATAGATTCATTAATGTTGAATTCTCTCGCAGCTGCTCTATTTCCGTGCTCTACTGCATGATTTTTGGGTTTTAGCTTAAAATCGGCAGCATGTCTCTTAACAGGAGGCATTTTTTGGGGTAGATACTCCTGCGCACAGAGCTATACATATCACCGCAGTCAGTAAGGCTCCTGACTACGGTGGCTGAAATGATCAATCCATTTGTGGTAACCGATACTGTAGGTGAAGAATTAATTCATATATAAGGCACACTGGACTATAAGGTGCACTTTCGATTTCTGAGAAAATCATAGGATTTTATGTCCTCCTTACAGTCCGAAAAATACAGTAAGCATTTTTGTAAGTGCAAATATAAATAAAAGTCTATAATTATTGTCTGGATTTAACGGAACAATATTCTTTAGGGGACAATCTATTTAAAAAAAATTCCGATTAATTTCTAAAATTTGATGTTATTCAGGAAAACAAATGTGATTGCTCAGGGTTCCCTTCTTAGGACCTTTATATAAATGCCAAAGATGGAACATCTGAATCCTCTAGTGTATAGGTGTCAAACTCTGTCCTGTAGGCCAAATCTGACATGCAATGAAATTATATTTGGCCCACGAGAACAGACCAAATGTCTAGTAGAGTGTCTAGTAGAGTAGATCAGAGTGTAGAAAATGTATTAAGCTTTGCTTGTTCCAGATTCTATGTTTATATCTTTAGAATCCCTTTTTGACTTACCACCATGTCGGAATAGCCTTAAGAAAGGCTATTCTTCCCCTACCTTTAGAATTCTCCTCCACATAGTCGTTCCGTTGATATTCCCAGTTTTTGACATGTGCAAATGAGTCTCCAGACAGCACAGGGGGTGGTCCCCCTGCTAATGGCCGCTCAAACAGCACAGGCACTGCTACCTGAAGACTCTCCAGCGATGCCCTCCATTTTCTTCTCGAGACTGCCTCTTCACCGTGTTTCATCTGAAAGTACCAACTGTTCATGTCCATCGGCCATTTTCCTGTGGCTGAACAGACAATCGTATAAGACAGAAATGTGCAGTTGGCACTTTCGGATGAAGACGCGGTGAAGAGGCGGTCTCAAGAAGATGGAGGGCGTAGCTGGTGAGTCTTCAGGCAGCACGGGGGGACCGCCCCGTGTGCTGTCTGGAGACTCATTTGCATACGTTGAAAACTGGGCATATCAACGGAATGGTGGCGCAGTGAAGAATTCTAAAGGTAGGGGAAGAATAGCCTTTCTTAAGGCTATTCCAACTTGTTGGTAAGTCAAAAAGGGATTCTAATGAAGAATACCTTAAAGCAGAACAGAAGTCCAAGCAGTCCAAGATGGATTGAAAGGCACATTTTTCACATCCATTTGGCACCCAAAGTATTTGAGTATCTGGACAAAAATAAGCCACAACCTATTTTTTGATGGTCTGTTAAAACAGACCATCAAAAACTCAGCCATCTGAATAACTCCTATTCTCATACAGTGAATTTAATGTTGTGTCAATATTGGTTAAATCTTCACTGTCCTACCGATCAGCCAACATAAGAGATATGATACACTACATACAAATGATTCACATGGCTTCTTGTCAGCCAGAGCAATAATTTAATGTAATGACACCGTAGAAAATTAGGAGTTTCAGGATATTTGTGAATTATAAGAAATGACAATGGTCCATTTTAATTCAAGTGAAAAGCGTGAAAGAAATATTAACATTCTTCATTTGTAGAGCTTGTGGCCTCATTCCTAAGAATCCCATAAAGAATACAGTGAATAATAAATGGTAGAGGCGATGACAATCTAAATTATTAGCATGTAGGTTGGATCAACAAGAACTTAATGAAATCCTTGGCAATGGTTGTAGCCCCCACCCTTGTGTTGCACACCGGTACATCCAGACACACTGTAATTTAGGGGATTTGGGTTTTAAGCAGATGTATCACTCCCTTGAAAAGATGGAATGTGGAAATGGGTCAAGAAAACAATATCAGATTGGATCAAGACAAGAATGTAATGAGAATCCACAACACTGGTTGTACTTGCTCTGTATCATTTACAAGACAAGGAAAATGCTAGAGATTTATTAATACTGTAGCATCATGTGTGTGCTGCTCAAGGTCTCCCCCATTCAGCAGGTATCTTGATAAGTCTGTTATAACCTAAAACTAATACCAGATCAGAGAAGTTATACTCTATATTCTATGAAACTTACCGCAAATTGTACATATAATGCTAGGTTCCCATCTACTTTTGGCTTTCCGTTCTTTGGGTCTGCTTGGGGACCTGAAAAATGGACAACGTTTACCTGCGGAAACCCATGAACCCCATAGGCTATAATAGGGTCCACCTGGTTTCCGCCCAAAAAATGTGGAGAGAAAAGTTCTGCTTGCAGAACTTTTTTCTCTGCATTTTCCAAGCGGAATGGGGGATGGAGTCCCCGAATGGCAATCAAACACAGATGTGAACTCATCCTTAGAGGGTGAGTCTTGTGTTGTAGTTTTTGGCCTTACCATGGAACCCCATTCAAGGATGGTGCGGTAGTAGAGGTAAACACAGGATAGTTCAATATGTGAAAAACTAGGTCACTTTTAACTCCTTCTTGCTAAAACCATTTTTTGATTTTTATTCCCCTGTTTCCAAAAGCCATATTTTTTTATTTTTCCATTCACAGAGCTGTATGAGGGTTTACTTTTTCTGGGACAAATTGTACTTTGCAATGTTAATATTCCAAACAATGTACGGGCAAGCTGGAAATAAATTCAAAATGGGTTGAAATTAATGAAATACTGGGTTTCAGTGACTTTCTTATGGGCTTTATTTTTACAGTGTTCATTTTGCAGCCAAAATGACATGTGACCTGAATTATGTGGTTCAGCATGATTATGGTAGTATGGTATAGCCCCTGAAAAAAAAATCAAAAGCTCTGGAAAAAAAAAAATTCTTGGACTTGCCCATAACTTTTTTTGGATTTCCATATATGAGTTGCATAAGGTAACCTTTTTTTTCACTTTGGCTTCTTTTTCCCCAACTTTTGGATCCTAGGTGGTCTGGTCTCTAATTCAATACTGAGATATCCATAGTGTAGGCTGTAATAGAAGTACATAGAAGACAATCTTGGGAGCCTTCGATAGGCTCTCAGCTGTCATAGTAACTCCCTTGGATCTTGCTTCCCCTGAATCTCATTCCGAGGACCAGCGATCCACACCAAAATGGCACCACAGTCATGTTTGACTGAGAGGTATTCAAAGGGTTAATGGTCATTGCCACCGAACTTAGGGGGCATTCACACTGCCGTCTGTGCCCAACAGGTAGTGTCCGCTCCTAGTGTCCGTTCAAAATCTGGCACAAATTCTTTGCATCCCCTTGTATCCACATACATATTGTTTGCATCCCCTTGCATACATATTCATTCAGATATACTGCATGTTTGGATTGTATAAGCCAGCAAGCAGGTAAAAGTTTTCAACAGCTATATTATTCCCTCCAAATGTAGAAAGTGGAAATGGGTGAACTTGGAGTCGAAAACAAGATCACATGCCAAATTGTATACAGTTTGTAAACCAATCTTACCACTTTAGCTTTCTTGCTCCCCTGAATCATTTAAACATGTCATCACTTTATAGGATGTTCATAATAGCTTGTAATATAAGATATTTAAAAGCTTGTAAAATGTGACAGTGGAAATGCGGTGATTAAGAAAATTGATGAGTATTAAGCAAAAGTTAGCTGCTTGTACAAGGATAACATTGGAAGTAAATCCGGAATGTAAATGGGAATTTTATGAGCACTACGGCCAGATTGCTACAGTATTACAGTAGTAACAACAACAGTTTATGATGATGCTGAAAACCATTTCATTCTCAGTTTCAGGTCAACGGAAAAATAACCTAAAGCTGTAAAGCTGGTAATAGCACCCCAGCTATCATGTGAATTTTATATAATTTGGGGGTATGGGACCTATTGGGGTCACTTAGACTCCGGGGTATAACAGCAAGTACTGCACAACTATGACCATGCAGCATATGGCATAGCTGCCATTTCAGGTGACTTTTCAGAACAAATCGCCATGAGTACATTAGGAATAGCACTATTTCTGGACATTGTATGACTGGTTTAGTTCATTTTTCATAGGTTTTCCTAGCTGAAGATTTTATCTGTCAGAAGGGACATTGATCCTGCTGAGCTAGTGGGTAAAAACCAGGGTCGGACTGGCCCACCGGGGAACCGGAGAATCCCCCGGTGGGCCCCAAGCCCTTACTGTTAGTACTCATTTTGTAAATGCAGATCAGCCACCTAACCAATGCATTTGCATTGATAAAATGAGGACTAATAGCTTCAGGGGCCGGATCGATAACCTCGGAGGCCCCAGGTTGCAACAGTGTAATGACTAAAGATGGCCGACTGCCGGCAATAGCCCAGGTCCTCAGCACACAGAGGGTCTCCTGCCAGTGCATACTTTCCCTATTTGGAGGACATCGTTGAAACTGCAGCATCAGCTAATGGCTGTCTTTTAACCCTTCCGGGTACTTACCAGCCTCAGCTATCTCTGCCATCTCATACAGACCTGTCCATTCAGCCTGAATCTTCCCCCCTCCCTTCCTCCTTTTAAACTAGTGAGTCATCCCTTAGATTGTAGCGTATGGGGACAGAGAGACATCTGCTGTGATGCTTCACTTCAGGATAATGTGAGTATATTCTTTTAGTAAAATCTGTATATTTACATACCTCCCAACCGTCCCACATTTGGCGTGAAAGTCCTCCTTTCCTACCCCTGTCCCGCGGTCCCGATAATTTTTTTTTTCTGCAGTAGCCAAAAAGTTGTGTTTATGCAATGTGGGGCTTCAGGTAATTATGGCTTATCTTGAGTAACAGCATGTCAGCCCTATCATTGCTCCCACACAATATGGCCCATCACTGTTCCCCATACATTATGGGGGACCAGTAAAGAGGCCACTGTGTGGGGGGACCAATGAAGTGTCCATAAAAAATGTGGCCCAGACAACCCCTTTAAAGAGGTTGTTCATAAACTGGAGTGATCACTGTGGCGGCCGCCTGTCCTCAGCACCCCGTTGTTCCCCACCTGTGTCTGTTAGGTCTCATGGCAGTGCCTCATTTCTGGAAATCCTGTACCTAATTGGTTTTAGCAGTCACATGAGGTGCAGGATTACCAGCAAGATGGTGCCAGCACAAGACTGAATGGACACTGGCGGCAAAGCAGGGAGCATCGGGGACAGGTGAGCATATTTGTTTTTTTATTTTACTTGTCGCATCCAGCACATGGGTTGCTCTAATTACTGGACCACCACTTTAAAGGATTTATCCATCTTTCTAATATTGATGTCCTGTCCTTAGGATAGGCCATCAATATTACATTTGTGGCAATACAACAGCCAGGACCTCTGCAGATCAGTTTCCAGGACAGTGTGGCTTCAGATAATGGTAACCTTTCTAGGAGCCACGCTGTTCACTTGCCATACAGGGTGTAGCAGTGGGCTTAGGTAGTGCAGTGGTGTATGGCGGTTGAGCAGCATGGCTCCCGACATGTTATTACCTTTAGCTGCTGTGTCTCGGTACCCCTGATCTGCAGGGTCTTGTCAGCGGGCCCCTAGAAACAATTCCACTGCTGGGCCCTAGACACCCCAGTCCAACACTGGTAAAAACTAGTAGCTTTGATGCCTTCCATACACAGAGAGAAAGAGATCCTGTCTTTCTATAGCAGAGTCTCCAGAAGCAGCAGCATGGAGGACATTATACAGTAGTAATGAGCAATGTAGCTGTGAATCCAGAAGAAAAAAAAACTTACTGGAGTCTTCAGTAGCAACTATGTGAGTGTCTTTCTCTGTCTCTTTTCTCCCAAAGACTTCAATGGGGCCTTAGCATTAAGATGGATTCACACATGGCAGTGGACTAGTGTTCTGATTTTGTGAAAAGAGCAATTTTTTTTCTAGACCTGGGTCTATAGATAATCCTGTCTAATCTTTGTCCCATTGAGGTATCTGAAGAGAAACATCACAAACTCCATAAAATGCGGCAAATGGAAAGTTGCAGTCTGAAAAGGGCACATATAGCTCTTAAAGGACTTTCTCATTCACCATCATTAATCTTTCTGCTACCGAGTATTATGCAGAATGTGCACTATGTGGAAACATTCCCCTACCAAGATCAATAATTGTAATGCTTATGCTTTTTTTTTTTTGCTGCCATTGCGTTTTTGACTTCTGAAATACATTAATCTGCAAAAAAAAATCCAAACAGAGCAAATAAACAGAGCTGTAACTTATTACCCCAGATCACTGGTCCACAAGCCGTGCTCTAGAGCTCTATTCACACTAGCAACATAACTCGTAATTTCATAATGGACACCGTACCAATTACCCAAAATCCTCAAATGGTTACAAATTGACCCTTCTCACTTTAATGGGATCAGCCAAGGTGCTTTGGGGTCTCCATAATTTTTGATGATAAGAATTGTAGTGAATATTATAATAATATTAAAAACCCAGATGAAACCCGTCACGTGAACAAAGCCCTACATAATATACAATGTGCAAGTTCAAGAAGGGCCTTTAGATGGGACAGGGGCGGTTTTAGATGTTTGGTGAAGACAAGTTGATCCAGGGTCTTATATTGATTGCCTGATTTGGAGTCAGGAAGGAATATTTTTTCTCCTGACATGTGGCAATTGGCATCAACATGATGGTGTTTTTCACCTTCCTTGTAGGGTTATAAGAAGGACTTGATGGACCTGTGCCTTCTTCCAACGTCATCTGCTAGGTTACTATAATTGCAGAATGTGTAATATTTATAGCAAAATTGCTAATATAAAGCCGGTTTTCACATTATCATGTTCAGGCTGGGAAGCTCCGTCTTGCTATGAAGTGGATTTACCAGTCCAAACGCAGCTCAACAAAAGTGACAAACTGCACTGTGTTCAAGCTGGTAAATCTGCCCAATACACTGACTGAGTTTCCCAGCTTAGGCCCTACGTTGCGGAAACGCAGCTTTTATGTTGCAGATTTTGCTTCTTTTTATTTTTTGGAGCCAAAGCCAGGAATGGATTGAGCAGAAGGGAGAAGTATAAGAACTTCTTATACTGTATATTTCCCATTCCTTTTGCAGCCATTCTTGGCTTTGGCTCAAATAACTGCAACAAAATCCCATCCACACATTATAGAAAAATATGCGCTGCGAAAATGCTTTGATTTCCAAAATCATTGTGGTTTTGGAAATCACAGCATGTTAATTATACCTACAGTATAATATACCCATAGGTTTAATTGAAGCAGAATGTTCGCAGAGAAATCCGCGGCCTGCTACGTTGGGCTGTAGCCTTAGACTAAAATTCTGTCATATGGACATATCTTTATTTATGAATGTTTGACTAGTCGTTTAGTTTTGGCTGTGAATATGTTTAAATGAATTGCCTGCTTAAGGTCGGCTGCAGCTGACCGTGGCTGTGTTCAGTGTGCTGTCTGTCTATATCATGGATAGAACACTGACCCATTCTCTACTATGGCCCCGTACACACAACCATGAATTTCACGGTCCCGTGTGTGGGCCAACAGTCTGGAGCGCAAAATATAGTACAGGTCCTATTGTTGTCCTATTCTGCGGCCCTTACCATTCATTAAATGAACAGAGCTGCGGAAACACGGCCCGTGCATGGGTGGCGCACGGGGGACATCTGTTTGTCCCCTGCGTGCTGCTGGTGCTTTCAATTCACAGCAGGCCTCTTGCACATGGCCATCTGCAACCGGCCTTACCCCTCGTTCACATCTGCATTGGAATTCCATTGGGGTGAGTCCGCATGAGGACCCCCGAACAGACTACCAAACGCAATTGCAAGCGCTGTACAGTAAAAGCACACGGATCCCATAGTCTGTAATGGGGTCCGTGTGCTTGCCGCATGCTGCTTGCACGAATCATGCGGATAGGAAAGTAGATTGTGAACTACTTTCCTGTCCGCATATTCTGTGCGGAGATCTGGCAGCAAGCACATGAACCCCATCATAGTCTATGGGGATCTGTGTGCTTTTCTGCACAACGCAGTTGCGTTCGTTATTCCGTTCGAGGGTGCTCATGCGGACTCTCCTGGATGGAAGACCGACGCTGATGTGAACCAACTCTAAGGCTGAGGCCCCGTTTTTTGAGCCAAAGCCAGGTATGAAATGAACAGAAGGGAGAAGTGTTCCCTTTATATTTCCACTGCCATTGTAGCCACTCCGGGGTATGGCTTTAAAAAAACGCAGCAAAATCTGCAACAAAAAAGCAGCTTTTTGGCAACCATGGGGCCTAAAATACAAAAATAAGCAATAAAATAAATAAAAAATAAAAAAGTTATATAATAATTGAAAAATGTAGTAAAAGTTCTAAAGAACTTTTTGCCAAAAAAATATTCATCTGAAGGTAGAGCGGTATTTTTAATAAAATGGGTTAAAATGGTCTACACAAAGAATCCAGATTAAAAAAAAGAGCAGTTCAAAGTCTAAATCCACAGTCACGGTCAAGTTCATGACTAAGGTCATAGGAAACTGACCCTGTGCTTGGTTGCAGATTCCCAGTCACATTCACGAGCATGAATGGAGTTTGTGTTTGGTTTTATGCACGTATCAAGAGTTGGCTTTGTCGTCTTATTATTACCTATAAATAACACAAATCGACTGTGAGAAAAAAAAAATGAAAAGGAACAAATCTAGTGTCAGGTGCCGGAGACAGGATGTTTTTTAGGGGGATTTTTTCCTGTTTCTGGTAAACATAAGGGAAGCTTTTGTGTGGCAGATGTAGGAAAGAGGAGGGATGTTCTGCTTTTATTGTTTGAACACCTGCTCTGCTTCTGACTCAAGAAAGGCAAAGTCCCATTGATAAGATTCAGACCTGAACAGGGAGGGATCAACGTTACTGGATGAAAAACTGTAGGCTCCAAATTTTAATTATTCTGCGATAATACAAGAGAAAAAAAAAAAAAAGACAATCGCTCCCTCTCTGAGACGGCTTCCTGCAGGGTTCCTGTACGTACAACCTCCACACACAATACTTGACTCACCCCCCAGGCAAGGAATCCAACACTATTTACAAGATTTATTTAGAAAAAGGATTTTATGAGAAAACAGGAATTTTGGCAAGGAAGGAATATAAAGCACACATGGCATAAATCCTCAAATCCACGTTTCCTTAGATACACAATGTATACCTTAAAGACACAACATTAGATAACAATTTTCTAAGCGAAGAAGAGACTGTCTCACAATTTAGCACTCAGTCTCGGATATAAGTATTCCTGGTACCTTTTTTTTTAATCTTCATCTTTAAGAATTTTAAGTAGTATTGATGCAAAAAAAGATATTAAACCATTTCAGTTTTATTGCCAGAAGGGATCAGATACGAAGATTTAATTTCCGAAACTCTGAAATTACGCACTTGTAAACCTCGCTTTATTACGGATTTCACCTCCATAGAGTTGCCAAGAATGTCTGTTTATTAAAAATCTGATTTGAAGAATCAGCCCCAAGTTCCTGAATTAAGGCTATTGCCAATATCAGGCGCTCGCTCGCTCGGATGAAGGATGCAGGTCTCATACTAATACACACCGCAGACATTTTCTGCATTCCACATCGTATTCTCCCACACTAACATCTCTTTATTTTTGACCATGTTGATGAATCTGAAATTGAGTAGAAGACGTGTTTAGGCGCCTGGTGGATTAGATTTGTGGCCTGGAAATTAGTTACTAAGTGTATGTAAAGTTTTGTAGACTAATAATGATTTATAAGGGTATGTCCACTGTTATATAGATCATATATAGATAGAATCTACAAACATAAAAGTTAACGGATAGCATTAGTTATTTTGCAATAATCCTGAGTTACAACCTGTGTCTTAGTCTAGAGTTGCATTAAATCATTGATCGTCAATGGAAATCGAACTTGTCCACTCGCAACCACATTCAGAAGCTAAAATAAAGCAAGGAAGTAGCTGATTTTCTCCACCATCCTGGTTTAATGCTAAGGCTATTAAATCCGCTCTTGACTTTCGTTAAAAAAAACACAGTCAGTGACCGAGCCTGTTATTTTCCCCCATTACCTCCCTTAACTTTCTATTACTCCCAACCCATGTATGATTCCCCCACCAAATATCCAACTGTCACTTCCTTCCCCCTCCTCTTACCCTACATTGTACAGAATAAGAAAAGTGTATTATGAAGTGACCTTTGAGCCCACCCAATTCTACTCAATCTTAGCCCCACTTAGTGTAATACCCCTTAAGTTGCCCCCAAAAGATATAACACTTCATTACTAGCCCCATACCATATCCTGCCCCCTTGTGGTCCACATACAGCATCATGCCCCTTTGTGTCCCATACACAGCTTAATTTCATTCCAGTGTCCCCTACGCAGTATAATTTTTCCCTGTGACCCCCCACACCTTATAATGTCTACTTGTTGCCCCTGCACTGTATAATGTCCACAAACTGATCCCACACCGTGATGTCTTCTTGTGACTACTCACAGTGCAATTTCTCCTTCTGGCCTCCAGACAATATAATTTCCCACATAGTATATTGTACCCCTTGTGGCCCCCCCCCCATACATTATAAACTGCAAATAGAATTGACGTTAGGACCTACCACCCACTACTCAAATCCTTTAAGTCTTAGCACTGCGTTATTGCTTTCCATGGAAGCCCTGGCTTAGTTATGAATATAGTCCCTAAACTTGACAATATAGAAATTTCGCATTTAAAAATTCATAATTCCTCAGAACAGTAATACTGTATTTACAATAAGTGACTGATAAAGAATGAGACACATGATTCCTGTTTGTGCAATAGTCAGCAGACCAAAGGAAGCATAAAAATAGTCAGCGAACGTGTGAAACGTAAATGTTACCATAACCTCAGTGTATGTCTGATGACGTCATAGGTAGAGATTTGACAAATAGAATGAAGTGTAATCCTCTACAAGCAAATTCCAATAAAAAATAAACAACAAACAGTCTCTCAATATATTTTATTTGTTTGTAATGCTTCTCCAGGAATTTTCCATACAAACAGATATAATGCATTACAATATTCTAGGAAATTGTTGCTGATTTCACAAAGTAGTTTTCTAATAGTTTCTTCATGGCGAAATTAAATTCATGTTTGTGCACGTTTACGTTTGCTTTTGTTGTGTCCCTACCATCCACCGCCTGGGACAGTGGGACAGCACTTGAAATCAGGGACTGTCTTGGTGAATCTGGAACACATATAGTAACATAAATAAGTTAAGTAGTAAGATATGGTAATGACCGAGGGAGTAGATCTTACCACTTGTGTCCACCTGTTAAAGGGGTTGTCCAGGATCTGAAGGTGTTTGAAACTAATGAGCATTCCACAGGATAGGTCATCAGTAGAGATGAGCGAGTACTGTTCGGATCAGCCGATCCGAACAGCATGCTCGTATAGAAATGAATGGACGTAGTCGACACGCTAGGGGTTAAGCGGCCAGCCGCCGTCAAAGCGGAAGTACCAGGTGCATCCATTCATTTCTATGGAGCGTGCTGTTCGGATCGGCTGATTCGAACAGTACTCGCTCATCTCTAGTCATCAGTATACAGATCGGCCAGGGTCCAACACCAGGACCCTGTTCCAATCAGGTGTTTCGGATGCCGGAAGCTATATACTAGGTATAAGACCTGGAAGCAGAACTGCTCCTATTCAAGTGAACAGAAATGGGGCTGCATTTCCAGGCACCGCCACTACAGTGTACACACCTCTGTACACTGTATACAACTTTCAGTCTGTGCAGTGTAGAGGTGGCAACTGGAACTGCAGCCCCACTCCCATTCACTTGACTAGAAGCAGTAAATGTTACCATGACCTCAATGTACATCTGATGACATCACAGTTAGAGATTTGCCAAATAACTCTAGGACAATGTGGCTCACATCAGGAATAAAGTGTAATCCTCTACAAGCAAATCCATGTACAAAATAAACATCAAACAGTCTCTCAACATATTTTATGTGTTTGTAATGCTTCACCAAGAATTTTCCATACAAACAGATATAATATATTACAATATGTTAGGAAACTTTGTTTCTGATCTCACAAAGTAGATTTCTAATAGTTTCTCCATGGTGAAATTAAATACATGCTTGTGCACATTTGTTGCTAATATGTTTGCTTTTGTTGTGTCACTATTAGAATATTAAGTACTCTATCTTGACTTCAAGGGTTATAAGGGTAGATATAGTGGACTAGGACTACAGGGGTAGAATTAGGGCTCCTACCCAACTGCCTAAGGGGTGGGATTATGTATATGTTTGAAAATATACTTCTACAATACACACACGATACAAAGCCATGTCTTCTGGGAGATTCTTGGAAAAAGGGGAGACCAGACTACCAGAAGAGTTGGCAAATTCCCAAACTCCACAGAAACCTTCGAGGACCTCCTAAAATGGCATGTTCTTCAATCTCGGCCCTATGCATATTCAAGTGGTCTTGCAACTTGCATCTTACTTCAGTCATGGTTTACAACAAGGTGCTCTATTTATAGCCAACAAAAATTTGCTGGCACCAGTGGCGTATCTACGAATGGTGGGGCACTGTGGTGAACTTTTGACATGGAGCCCCCCCCAGACCGATGCAGAAGACCCCACTCCTTGGAGCTGTCGGCCATATTCAATGACGTCTGGGACATCACATGACCCGGGACACAGACCCTGTTAATGTGACGTCAGGGATGTCACACAAGTAGGCCCGACCTTGCCCGGAGCGTTAAGTAATAGTGTTTTTTATGTTCCCTTACTTCTCCTGAGCCTCCAATCATTATACTCGGGGATTTGAAAAGACCTCTGAGTATAGTAATAGTGTTTGTGGGGCCCGCGGTGTCACTTACCGATCCCAGCCCCTGCCAGGCTCAGTAAGTAAGTAGGGCCTGTTACCGACTGTAGTCACTACAGCCAGTAACGGCCTAGTAAAAAAAAACAAAAACCGCAGCGGTAGCGGCTGTCGCTGGGCCCCTAATGTCCCGGGCCCTGTGGCAGCTGCTACCCCAGGATGTTACGCCACTGGCTGGAACCCATTGCATACTGCATCCTCTGATCTCCCAGACGCCAAAATTTGGCAAGTATGTTGCGGGGTGCAGTGCTTTAAGTATGAACAGATCTCAGTAGGTTTACCTGCAGTTCTGTGCAAATATTTTGTCAAAAAACAGTTTGATATGTTTGTTACTTGGCTCTTTTATATCTGTATCCCTCTATATGTCTACAAATTGTAAATGAATGGTAAGTGAGGTTGGGTGAGCAGATGATGCGGTGTTATTCTATACTTAGGGTGCGGCTTTTTAGAAAGGTCTAAAAGTAAAAAGTATACAAGAGTAGTAAAACAGAAATCTTCCATATGTTGTTAATATAGGTTTAGACAGCAGATGCTTTAGTAAGTGGATTAGAGGAGACGTATATTGTTGTACATTACAGGAGACGTATATTGCTGTACATTCTTCATTTTCCATCCCGAACCTCTATGATTACGGTTTAGATGATCACCATGGGATTACTTCCTAAATACATATTTATCTCCTTATCTATCCATGACCAGGACATATTTTCTTTAAAGGATTATCCTCCCCGCTACCTCTCCCCGACTGTAACATATAATCTTTTCTCCTCACTTACTCTCATTGTCCTTCTCTCGTTTTTTATTCTGGCAATCCTTCTTCAGATCCCAAACGTGACTTGCCTGTGATTTTAAGCAAGGTGAATGAGGGTCAGCAAACACTTTACGTATTAAGGCACATGGTATGTTTTAACCAAACATCAAATGTTGGCATCTCGGAGTGGAATGAGAAACTCTGGTATTAACCCTTTAATGGTTCTTCGGGGCTATAGCTGACAGTCCTCTCGAAAGCTACTTAGTTTCTGCTTAGTTATTCGTGTCCGCCGTAAATCAAGTGAGAAATTTCCAGTTTTGAGGAGCGGCCTACAGATTGAAGCCATTTTGCGCTAAATAAAAAACTTATTTTGTTTTTATTACCTTTGGAAAGTTCACCCCTCTACATTCTTTGTGGACACCCCCTCCACTTTAAACTTTCCTGACCTTTTAAATGGTACGCAGTCCCTCTAAGAAAGACCCTAATAGTCTGGGATAGAATAACACGACAGATAAAAATCAGTATAAGTCAGGTTACGAATTCCATGATCTAATTTGGGGAAGCCAATGTATTGTTGGTATAAGATTGTCTGATGATGTTCTAGTACAGGAAAACAATGGGAATGTTTTAGAGAAATATGAATATAACAGACCATGTATGACCCCCTAAATAAATAAGACCTGTTGCACACAAGCATATTATAGATAGGAGTTGTACGGATCTGTAATGTGGTGCTGGTAGAAACCTAAGGGCTCATATTTTCTGCCTTTTGCCTCCACTTTATCTGATCGAGACAATAGATTAAAGAAATTATATACATATTATATACATAAATTATGATTTAATAGAATTCATTTATTTTTCCTTGTATTAATTTTAATTACTCATGTGTTATCATTTTTCATATATTGTTATAGTACTTTATCATCTATGTTATGAGATGATGGTTGGTTTATGTTTTTATCCTTGGAATTAATATTTTGTTCGCCAATTAGAATAAAACCCTGGATCAACTTGTCATAGCCCAAAAACTCCAATACCAATAACCTGTAATATATTTCCTTTCAAGAAATGAATCCGGACTCGTCTTGTACAATGAATCCATCGTAACAACATCCTGTGGCAATGAGTTCCATAATTGAATTGTTTTTACAGTACAGAATCACGATGTTTGTTGCTGTTGAAACGTTCCTTCCTCTGGACGTTGAGGATGTCCCCTTGTCACTGTCACAGGCCTTCCTAGCTGCTGTATACTGCTAAGGCAGTGGTAGGTGTATAGCTCCCCACTACAGCAATGTAAGGAGTTATTCATATCACGTTTTGATCATCTATTAAACTGATAATTTTTACAAATTTCTAAGACTGATGCTAAAAATGGAAACATGATACTCGGTTTGCATAGGGTCAATATTAGGGGGCGTTCACACTACCGTTGGTGTCCGTTATGAAGGTGTCCGTTTAAAAGAAAAAAAAACGGACACCTATCATAACGGACATTAACGGACACTGATGCTAAGGGCTCGTTCACATCTGCGTCGCCCTCTCCGTAGTTCAGGTTTCCGTTTCCTGCCTAAAACAGAGGCAGGATACGGAAACCTGCAGGAGTTTCTGTCACCCATTCATTTGAATGGGTGAGAGAGATGTCCGGCCGTGTGCGGCGGTGAGCGTTTTGCGCTCTCCGCCGCGAAACCGGGTTTTATAATCCGGACACAGAGTCGGACATGCAGTACTCTGTGTCCGGATAAAAAAATCCGGTTTCGCGGCGGAGAGCCTAAAACGCTCACCGCCGCGCACGGCCAGACCCGGTCTATGGTTTCCGTCTTCTGCCATGCAGAAGACGGAAACCATAGAACGGAGACATGAACGCAGGTGTGAACCCATCGTAACTGATGTTAATGTGTCCGTTTTTTTAACTGATTCATTTAATGGATCAGTTAAAAAAAACGGACACATTAGTATCAGTTAGCATCAGTTAGTGTCCGTTTTTTATACTGTCCATTTTTTTCTTTTTGCTGTTTATGCTTTCTGAGCATGTGCAGAAAATAAACGGACAGAAAATAACGGACTGTAACTGATGGCCATCAGTTACTGTCCGTTATATGTCCGTTGCCCATAGACCTCAATGTTAAATAAAAAACGGACACTTTCTGTCCGTTTTTTCAAACGGACAAAAAAACCCTGCATGTGTGATTTCTCTGTTCGCTTGAAAAAATGGACATGGTTGTTAACGGACACTTAAGGACACAAACGGACACCAGATGAAATCCCATTGAAATGAATGGAAATTGTAACGGACACAGCTAGTGTCCGTTGCTAAAATCTTGAACGGACAGTAGCAACGGACACTGCAATCGGACACCAACGGTAGTGTGAACGCCCCTTTAAATAAAATTATTAAATAAAAAAATATCCATGATGAAACTGCCACCACTATTCTGGATATTAAGAGCCCAAACATGTAAAACCCAATAATAATAACAGGCAGAGCTACCATAGCGTATAGTGGACTGTATTGTGTCACCCTCTTATCTTACAAAGATACAAATGAGCTTTATTGGCATTACCAAAGAATAAAACATTTGGTGTTGCCAAAGCAAAAAAAAAAGGGGGGTTGGGGTGGTGGAGGGGGGTGGGTACGGTCTGTGGGTTGGGGGTTTGAGTGTCCTTAGGGTCTCATCGTTCTTGTTTGGGGTGTGTGGGTATCGGTGGGTATGGGGTAAACAGGTGATGGGGGGGCACTTAGTGGTGTTCGGGTGGTGGGTTTAATAGTCTAGGGGGGGTGGGGGGTTTGGTAATCCATGCGTCTCATCTTCCTCCTCTTACTACGTGAATGCGAAATTCTGCAATTGTTCCATTGTGTTGTAGATCTCTTTGTGTTTTGTGAGAGAGTCGTGTACTCAGATCTTATGCTAGAGATGGATTTATGATTTCCTATGTTGGTGTCTTTGTTGGTTGGTTATTGTACGTAGCGGTAACTTCATCTCCGGGTTGGTGACAGTTGGCAGGGAAGGTGTTAATGAAGGAAGCAATGAGCTTTCTCCTCACACACAAGGTGCAGGCCGAGTCCCCTATATCTTACTAAGCAGCTCCAGATGTGAGGCCTGTGGAGCTGTCTAGTGATTTATTCGCCATTTCTGCGGAGACTCCCTTTCTCTCACACGTTCCTTTCTTCTTTCTCTTTTAACCCCATCAAGTTTTGTTTTTCTCTTTTGACTCCTTTTTCTTTTCAAGACTATCTACTTTTTTTTTTTTTGCAAAGTGGCCGATGTGATTTAGGGCGACCTTTCAGAGTCAGGGTAATAATAATTTATAATGCCTCATGAAAACAAATGAGATGGGTCAGCAATTAAGATTCCTGCAGTAATCATAAAAGTGGACATTGCCGACTGCTTCATATCATAAAGCCATCTGTTAGGCCACGCCATGTGCGGGGTGAAGATTGAATAACAAAGGAAATGTTTAGTTTGGCTATTAATATGGCATTTGGGCCAACTGCAAGGCACTTAAGTTGCTTTGTACTAGATCCTTGTTGTCAGATTGTGACTCTGGCCAGAACTTTTAGCAATCGTTGCCTTTCTTATCGTGATGTCTGTCCTTAAACTATGCAAGATGTAAAGGAACCTGTCATGAGATCTATACTGACCTAACTATGGACAACGTGAAACAGCAACCGGCTCCTTCATTACAAAGAACTATATTCAGAAAAAATTGTAGTTTTAAAAAGAACCAGACACAGAGAGAAATGTCCGGGAGAAGACTCTCCTCCTGCTTCTCCTACCTGGGTTGATGGGTCGCTTTGTTGTCTCACTGAAGAGACCACTGTATGAGAGTAGGAAGACTTATGAGCCAAGCATGCTCCCCTAGAAATTCTGGAGTATGCAAATAAGTTTTCTTTGATAGGAAAGAAATGTTCCTCTAGTGCCACTTATTGAATGGTAGCTCACTGTAAGTCAATGCTTCAACTTTCAGGAAGCCTAGTGATACGACTTGGGATATAAGCAAAACCAGAAAGTCTCTTGCAAAGGGAAAAGACACCCATCTGCAGACAGCTGTTTCAGGGTTATTGCCCTGGCAGTATAGGACAGGGTACTGACTGGCTGACCCATATTAATAGCCTCAGACCTAGTTAACCAGTACCCTGCTCTGCACTGATCAGTGCCAAGAACCGGGAAACATGTCCTTTTCCTTTTTGAAGAGGCTTTCTGATTTGGCCTATATCCTGTAGTCATGTCACAAGGCTTCTTGAAAGATGGGGATTAAGTTATAGAGAGCTATTCTTAGCATAGGTCATCAATATCAAGTTTTTGGGAGGCCAACTCCAGGCACCCCCACGAGCTGTATGAAATGCTGCTGCATTTTGTAACCGGAACTAGAACATCACAGCTACAGCAACACTGCTCCTAATTAAAGGTATTTTTTCACAAAAGCAAGTTATCCCCTATCCATGAGATAGGGGATAACTTGCAGATCAGAGGGGGTCTGAGTGATCACATGCATGAGCACAGCGCCACACATTTCCATGAGAATGGTAGTTTACATTGCACAGATCTATTTTATAGTGACTGTGCAATGTTATTATGACCTGTAATAATATCACATGTCTGCTATAAAACAGATACTGTATGATGTAAATAGTGAAAGGGCGCTGACACAGTCCAATCTGCTCTACAGTGGCACCCACACAGTCCAATCTGCTCCACAATGGACCCAACACAGTACAATATGCTCCACAGTGGCCCCCACACAGTATAATCTGTTCCACAGATGGGTGTCCACAGAGATGGCTCTGAGTGCCACCTCTGGCACCCGTGCCATAGGTTCGCCATCATGGCTATAGAGTATCTAACTGATCTGATACCTTCCTAGATACCAATCTAATGTAAATTTTGAGCAGACCTGCCCAATGTTGTCCATCGGCTGGGTCCACACCATGTTTGAGGGCCAAAAAACCCCATGAACTAATCATATTTTTCCTTAACACTATGATGTGTAGTGCAAGCATTGACCACAAGGCTATGCAAAACTTAGTTAAAATGTTGGGTAATGTTTTAAGATTAACAAGTCACTGCAGTAATTTCCATTTCCAATTGGAATGTTAGATTACCGATAGACATTTCTGTAGATTCTAAGGAAACCACACACATCTATAATATATCTTCGGACTGTGGTGTCCAGCTTTTCTTCCAACCATTATATAAAGCAGTCTAAGTTTCTGAGGTTGATGGTGTCATCTGAAGGTCAGATCATTTACACCTATTCGGGTCAGACAGGGTACCGAGGAGTAAGCAGAGCAACTTAGCAAAGATGGATAATACTTCTAAGGAACACCCAAGATTATCCCTCAGGCCAGTTAATGCCTATGAAGAGAGGAGGTAAGACTGTTAAATGACTTATATGCAACCTGTATAAACATAGTCAAGAGATAAAATCTGAGCTTCCTGTATCTGGAATTCCTCAACATGTCTCCCCAAATCTACCCCTGACCTTGAACTAAGCAGCTTAACCACCTCCCTGCTGGACAAGATGTGCAATAAGAGGTAAATCATAGTTAATATCCAGGTGCACTGTCTCATGTATACTGCTCAGCAAGTAAAAACTGATCCTTCACCCTGAAGGTCAACCAATCTTTTTTCTTAAAGGAGTTTTCTCTGCAAACTGGAAACCAGGGGTGCAGGGGGCAGATGGTGGGGTAAAATAAAAAAGAAGCAATACTGACCTACCCCCCCTTCTTCATTGTGGTGCTGGGTTTCCAATTCAGGTATTGCAGATGACTGCTTCGATCAATCACAGGTCTCAGCAATCACATGTCGGGCAATGGTGATGTCACTTCTGATACTTCACCATTGTCCAACATGCTACCATTAAGGACAGTGATTGACTGCAGCAGTTACCCAAGTCGCTCCACTTCCAGGCCAACCAGTGACTGTGCAGGATGGATTGTAGGAACGCTGGAAAAGAGGACCAGAGGTAAGTTAGTATTGCTTTTTTTAAGCTTGGATGGGTGACTTTATTACTGGACATCTTAATTACAATTTTTTTTTTTTTTGCTGAACCATGTTTGTGCTTGTCACTGCAGAGAGTACATGTGTCTTTTCTTACCTTTCTTCTTAACTTGACATACCCCTAGATGAGTGGCAGAAGATCATCAGCCTTAAAAAAAACACAATTTGGTAATATTCTGTTGGATATTATAATTTCTCATGTGGCCACCCAGTGGTGGTGACGTGCAGTGCAGCCTGTCAGTGTGTTTGCTAGCATGGTACAATAATGAATTGGAATTGTACTGTGAGTCCTTGAAGGAGTTGTCCCACAAAATCTGCAGGACCTTTGTCCCACACCATATTCAACATCAGCACAGCCAGGCTGAATGTGGGCAGGACAGGTGGTGGTTGTTGCCCCCATTCACTTCAGTGGGAGCGCCAGAGACAGCACTATCCTTTATATAAGATACTGAAAACATGTCCACCACAGAGTATCACTATTTATCTATGTTCTCTTCTGAAAGATTATCATCATTGTGATTAGGTGATTCAAGTAACCTATCAGAGTTGTGCCCACCATGGACATCTATCACCTATTCACAGAATAGAATGCAAGTATCTGATTACTAGGGGTCAAAGCTCCCTGCTCCTCCAGACTTCATGATCGTGGGGTTCCCAGTGATGGGGCTCCCCAAGTGATCAGAGATATTCAGCACCTATTCTATGGATAACTAATTCATCTCCAATGTGTCACATTTTATATTGCTGTAATACACATATTCAAAGATATAGGAGAAGAAAGGTGATCCCTGGACAGATACCTGGGGAAGTCACCTGAGAAGGGCAAGAGGAGGACATGGTATAAAAATGCTCATTTAAAAGTGTATTCTGGCTAGAGCATGTAGAAGCTACCCACTATATAGGTAATACATGTTAGATCAATGGATATCTGATCACTGGCACCCATTTCCCTAAACTGCAAAGACCACACTCGGAAGAGTTTAAATTAACCGAGAGTTAAGCTTGCACCTTGTCACTCGGTTCAAGGTTTATAGCACTGATGGAAACATTTATTTACTGCCCTTCTGAAGATGAGCAAGTATTAGAATGAAGAACATGGGTATGGCCAGTATTACTTGGGTGTTCTATGTGACTTACTCAGAGGGCATCGGTTCATACACAGTAGAAATTTAGAAAGTGAATACCGTCCATTGCTGGTGTTTACTGTCTTGTGCAGTCTAATTGATTTTTTCTCAAGGCTGTTTTTGCAGCTGAGAATACAGTGGCCACTTCAACCCAAAGTGTCAAGTGGAAGGACCAAACTGTAACATGTCTATATGGACTTCTGGCTACATACAGCAAAAAAACAGCTTCCACACCCCCTCCCTGACTCCTGGCAAGCTTGGATGATGATTCAGTACACATAGTAGCAGTATCTTCACCAAACCTGAATCTGGTTAACAAATATTATAGCCACATATAGCTTAACATGTCACAGCATTTATCAATATGTCTAATCATGACTTGTAAATTCTGTTACATATACTAGAACCTTTTCTGTGTATGGCTAACAATAGACTATTTACAATGAAATATATGCAAATGAAATGACTTATAATACACTATAGACGGAAATAATGATGTGATGAATGAATTTTGACATGTCCTGAGACAGTTCTATGAAATCTAATAATTTGCTACTGAGATTTAATGGCTAGATTCTTCTTGGTTGTTAGGGTATGTTCACATGGAGGAATTTGGAGCTGATTTTGAGGCGGATTCCACCAGAAAATCATAAGCTTAAAAAAATTCCTAAAATCCTCACCACATTCAGTGCAGTGGGGGGCAGAGGTAGGTATTTTCAGCTAGAGGAAAGAGCAATGTCCTGCTTAAGGGTCCATTCACACGGCGGAAAATGGTGAGGATTTTGGTGTGGAAATTTCCACGTGGAAAAAAAAGCCTCCCATTGATTTTCTGCAAGCAACACTTTTCTCTCTGCATATTTCATGCGGAAACCAGACAGACCCCATTATAGTCTATGGGGTCCGCGGGTTTGCTTAGGTAACCGCTTTTTTATGCGGATTAGGTTTCCATTCAGGGGGCTCCCCGAGTAGACTCTTCAAACAGAAACATGAACTCAGATGTGACTTAGGCTTTAGATCCCTATTGATCCTGAGAACAAGGGGTGTTTTACCCCCATTGTGAATTCAGCCTGACTGCAGATGGCTGAACGTAGGCATGCCTCTGGTTGGATGGGATGCATCTATGCTCCCATTCACTTCAATGGGTGTGCCAGAGATAGCTGAAGTACAGCTCTTGAATATATCTTTGAAGATAATGGGAATGTAGATGCATCTCGTCCAGGATGGACATGTCTACATGCCTACATTCAGCCCAGCTGCAGTCACCTTACACAATGGGGATAAAGCACCCCATGGATAGAGGATAAATATTCTTTGTAGCATAACCCCTTTAAACATCTCTGGAAATCAAAAATAATACGACATTGCTTATACACATCCTGCATACAATAGTATACATTCTTCAAAAGAATGAATACCTCCAAGGCGTACAATAAGAAAAGCAGCAGGGCACGGAATATCCCTTTACATAAATGGATATTATTTAGGTAGTTGATGTTTCAATTCCACATGAGAACATCGAAAACAATAAATACTTCACGGAATCTTTTCGGTAAAGTATAGAGCTGGATTACTGTGGATTAGTTTGGATTCTATATACCCTTTCCCTGATTCTAGTTTGCCACAAGGTGATGCTGGGGGCAGACAGCGTGGGACGAAATGCTCACATTCTTTCATAGCTCCCTTGGCATTTTGCAAACTCCCAGTGACAAGAGTACAAAGAAATAACGTGCAAACACAATAGCAAATGTGCACAAACACAGTCGGCTCTGCACAACTCTACACAACAGAGGCAGTTTCTGGAATTCTGTTTAACATTCCAGCACATATGCTGGGGAATGCACAGCAATGAGCTTTCATCTTATTTTAGATGCATGAAGACATAATTTATTTCTTCACCCTTGTTTTACGTTGAATTATTGAGATGTATTAAGATGTAAAGCTTGACTCCAGTCCCCTCACACCACCATGACCTCTCCCATCTGCTACCAAACGTTGCATGAATTTTTGATTTTTGTAACTTTTAGCAGGGGAATGACTAAGTATATACTGGAAAGATTATGTAAGATAGGCTATCAAGGTAGACAAAAGTTTCTGAAAAGGTTCTTCCATAATAAAATGTTAGGATAACTCCAAATATTCTTAGAAAATTCTGCCATGATAGGAACTCATAGTAGTTGACTTGGTGACCCCGCTGATAACCTTATTCCTGTTCCACTTGGCCTATAAGTCACCTTCATGTTCATTTCTCAGGAGTGGTACATGCAGATGTGTTTAACTGCTGTGACAAAATATCGTTCTTTATCCCTAATCCACATAAAATGGTCAGGGTGGTGAGCAAATATCAATGGTGGGCATATGCCCTTAAATCACAGCATGTTCCTCCCATTATGCCATGTGTTATAATAAAATAATCTCATTGAAATAAAAGAAAACAAAGAAAACAATATAATGATATAATGCGGTGCCCTATAATGCTGGGTCACACCAGCGCTTGATTTCCGTTTTCAGGTTTCCGTCTTCTGTCTGCAGAAGATGGAAACCTGGCAGACAGTGTACGACCATGAGCGCCGGTGAGCGTTTTGTGCTCTCCGCGACCAATCCGTTTTTTTTTTAACCGGACACAAAGTCCTGCATGTTCGACTTTGTGTCCAGTTAAAAAAAAAACGGAGAGCACAAAACGCTCAAATGTCTGAAAAATGACTGCAGGTTTCCGTCTCCTGCCCAGTTTAGGGCAGGAAACAGAAACCTGCATAACAGAGATCCGGGGCGCAGATGTGAACAACCCCTTACAGTCACTTCTAAGGCCCTATTCTCACTTTTGTTTGGGTTTCCATTGAGGGACTCCACTTGTGGACCCCCCCTGAAAGGAAACCTATGCGCATAAAAAAAGCAGTTACCTAAGGAAATCCATGGACCCCATTGACTGCAATGGGGTCCATATGGTTTCTGCAGGAAACATGTGGAGAGGAAAGTACTGCTTGTAGGACAGAGGCTGCATACGGACACCGATGGTTTGCTTTAAAAACTCATTGAAGCTGTTTTTCCTGGGATTTAGGCAGAATCACAGAAGACTGGTACATGGTGCAAGTGTGAACGCCACATTTGTAGTGCCCTGGATAAATAATAATTCCCCCTATTTCTCAGCACATGATTTGCTTCCTTCTAGAGTTATTATATCTTTATTAACATTATGACTGTGACTATATTTGTTGTGTTGAATATCCATGCTTTGTGCATTGTGCATGACTTATTCTGCTAACCTAGTCTTAAAGATTTCTCAATGCTTACCTAGCAGTTTACTTTTAGTCCAAACCCTCAGAGATTAGTTTGTGTCAAAAACTCAACCTTTGTGTTAATTGTACAATAAATATAATTGACAAAAATATAATGTTGTATCTGAAAGGACAGCAAGTTAATGCAATCCAATTCATTGCAAGAATTGTATTAATGAGAGCAAAGCACAAAAACCTACAATACAGCGACTTTGTCAACTTTGAATAGGACACTGCTATATACAAGTTCAACCTAAAGGCCCTTACAAGGGAGGACAAGTGACAATTGATGATTCACAATGTGAATCAACATTTGTTTTGCTTTTAATAGAGGCTGATGCAAACTACATTGGGAAGGAAGGATGATCATTCACTCCCCATACAGTTTCTGTAAGGGAATTTCCAGTTGAGCAAGTCCCCAGTACTGCTATTGAAACCTGGGAGTAAAGGAAAGACAGAGACAGTGAGTCGTAAACTTGACCCAGCCTCAGTCCCTGACTACTTGCCCTAACTGTCTTAATGCCAGGGACAACTCGGCGACCATCCCCTTCTCTAAATAAGTGTGAACACAGAAAGCAGACAAGACAACACCAGAAGAGTAAAAAAACCTACATGTCGGGTTTTGCTGTCGGCTTAAAAAGTCGGACATCTTTGGGAACGGACAGGCTATAGCTAAACTTGTCATATGGACTAGGTGAACAAGTATGAGAAGCCACATCAGATTTATTTGTAGACTGCCAATCTAAATCCAGCAAGGGTTGTCTATGTCCGTAGGATGAGCTGATGGCCCAGTTACAAGCTCTACAATGGTCTTTTATGAGGAGCATTAAATCCTTATGGGCAACACATCAGCCTTGAGCTATGGATTTAACCCATTGACCCAAGGCTAGGCAGAGCGAGTATTTAACAAGTTAAGCACAGGAGAGCATCTCAAAAACTGAAAAGTTAGTTCTTAAGGGTAACTTCTCTCCTAAAATAATGAACAAAGAACGAGGCATAAGAATGAGAAGTATTTAGCATTTATAGGAACAGATCTCTAAAGAAACTTCCTGATAAGACTCCATAGACATTTTGTCTTTGTGAAAATTCCTTGACTTTTCTGAGACAAATAATGCATTGTGACATCATATAAACAGACCCATGCCGCATTCTTTGGGGAACGACTGGAATAAGATAATTGTTCCCAATTAACCCCTGTGCATTTTTAAAGGAAAATTGCAGGAAAAATACAAACATAGATTGTATTTTTGTAAAAATCCCAAAAGTCAGCAAATTTGCCCCAAGTCCATTCATCAATATTTTCAGAAGGTCTTGTGTTATTACTTTGAAGGCTGATTTCAAGAACAACTTCTCAGTGTTTGAGTATCTACGTAGCCTGGGAAATAAAATACAAGTGGGAAAATGTTATGTTATATATACTGCTATGTACTAATAAGTTATAGTTCTTCTAAGGCTTAGGCCGGGTTCACACGGAGTTTTTTGGACCGGATTTTAACGTGGAATCTGCGTCAGAATCCAGTTCATAAAATCACCTCCCATTGAAATCATTGGGCCCCTTTTTCTGTGACATACCCTTTCTTCAGTTGTGACACTCCCACCCGACCAGACCCATTCATTTGTGCCTAATCCGGAGCAGAATGCCGCAAATGGATGCTGGTACATTGTATGCACTGCACTGGCATCCAGTTGCGCCTAGCCATTTTTTTAGACCGGATTCTGAGGCGGCCTCCACCTCAAGATCCAGTCCAAAAAACTCAGTGTGAACCCAGCCTAAGACCCCATGTTACAGAAATGTAGCCTTTTTTGTTTTTGCAGAATTTCTTGTGTTTTTTTTAAGCTAAAGTCAGAAGTGGATTGAGCAGACGGTAGAAGGTAAGGACTTTCTATACATTTTCCATTCCTTTTGTAGCAAATTCGTGGTTTTGGCTCAAAACCACGCAACAAAAACTGCAACAACAAAAAAAAAGCTGTGTTTCCGAAACGTGGGGCCTTAGCCTAAGGGTAGGTTCACATGGTAGAAAATGAGTAATTCCTTTTCATTTTCCTCCACCATTTTCCGGCTGTGGGCTACCCACAACAGGGTGCCGGTGAAATGTATCAGTATTCAGTCTGCTGCTGAATAGGTCTAGATGAATCAACTGCGGCAAGATCGAGCAGGAAGCTTATTTTTTCCGTAAATGAGCAGAATCTGCGGCTGATTCCATTCCCAAATACACTTGCACATGGAAGAATTTACCGTGGATCTCCCACCAATGCAATTCAGTGGCTCAAAATTATTTGGGTATACAGTGGATTCCACACCCCAATCTCCTTTGGTCACTAAGTTTCACTGGTGGGGGATGCGTGACCTCATTTACGAGGATTGCACACCACTTCATAACTCCACCGGGCTGCGCTCCTACACACTGAAATCTGCACACTCAGCCATAGTTTATGCCCACGCCAGGCCCTGTCCATTATAGCAGGGCAAAATAGAAAACAGTTGCAAATTTTTGTGCATAATTTGAGATAAGATAGATTAGATAACTGGTATACAAGACATAATAAATCTGCCCCATTGTTGACAAAGCTTCAGGAGAACCCTGGTATTAACTATGCGGCTGACCTTCAGATTTACATTTGGTATACACTTTTGCATACGTTTTGTACATTTCCTGACTACACATTAAGGCCACATGCACATGAAAGTAAAAAACTGACATGTACGAACATTTTTTTTCAATGTCTGTTTTAAGAAAATTGGGTGTAAAAAGTAACAGTGAAAGAGGTCAGTTAAAAACAGAGCATATCCTATTTTTGTCTGCTTTTCTGGTCCAATACAAGTCTATGGGAGTTAGTATTTAATGTCTGTTTTTGGGCACTGTATTAGTTTCTGTTACAATTATATCTACAGGTAAGCTGCCGGCTTTTCCGTAGATATAATTGACATGCAGCGATTTTGGAACCGCGATGGTTTTGGAAATCGCAGCGTGTCCGTGCTGCAATTTTTTTCATAAAGTGGGCATGGGATTCGCATGAATCCCATCCACTTTGCAAGTACTGTAAAACGCCACGATTTTTCTTGCGGTGTTTCCGCCGTGGGCAAATCACGGCATTTCCAGCCGTGGGGCCCCGATCTTAGACTCTATGATAGAGTATGGGAAGAATATGCAAATCTGTCTTCCATGATGTAATTAGTCAGGTGCCTCAGTGTTGCAAACCAATAGAGGGCGCTCACTGGAAAGTGCAAGCCTGTCTTCCCTGATGTAATTAGGAAGACAGAATCTCAGTGAAATAGCCCAATAAAGGCTGCTCCCTTTAACATCATGCTCGACCTTCTATTTCACTGAGATTCTGTCTCCCTAATTACATCAGGGAAGATAGGCTTGCACTTTCCAGTGAGCGCCCTCTATTGGTTTGCAACACTGAGGCACCTGACTTCCTAATTACATCATGGAAGACAGATTTGCATATTCTTCCCATAGTCCCTTGCAAAGTGGAGTGCTAAAGGCTTAATAAGTCTCCACACACCTATATGGTGGTCTCTCCCCAAGGAGTGACGATACCCCCCTTACTCTATGATAGAGTCTAATAGTTGTATAGAGTCCAGAACCAGGTAACTCAGACTGACCCTATTGAATGTTGTACGAGCATTAGGGGAGATTTATGAAGATTGGCATTATCAACACCAGTCTTCATAACCCCATCGCCAGTAGAGGGTGCACCTCATTTATGTCAAGGTGCACTCTGCCTTATATATGAGCTGCACCCTCTGACAGATCATGCACCTATAGTAAAATATACCTAGTGTAAATTTCCAGAATAATAAATCTGGCGGGGCCAATCGCGTCCTTGCCACAGCGCCATTATTACAAAAATGCCAATTGCAGCAAAAATGCTACTTGCAAGATTTGTAACCTTTTTACACTAGAAATCTGGCTTAAAATAATAATAAATCTTCCCTATTGTTTGCCAGTCAATGCTTGCCTTAAAGAGTATGTCTCGTATTGGTGTAGATGAGGAATCATGTGCTTGTTCTGTTCTTAAATGTAGCTATTTTTAATTTGCAGTCCCCCTTTCCCTGGAGGCTGCCATATTGGAGACAGACACCTCCTTACTGTAGTGTCTGCACAGACAGTGCCACAGGGGGCTGGTGCTGTATGACAGCTGAAATAAATGGGAGACAATTTACAGAAAAATGATCACAGATTATTACATTCTCCAAGAAGTGATGGGAGAGTCTTACAGGACCTTATCTGTGTGTACACGCTACTTCCCTGTCTTATCTAGACCTTCTGCACTACAACAGGGCTATCAGTAATTGGCCCAGCTTGTAATGACAATAGGCGACTTTCCTTATCCACCCCCAGTTTATTCAGCAAAGCCGACAAGTGACTGCTCCAATGTGCAGTGTAAAAACTGGAGTATTTTATAGTCACCTATTTTCAAGACTGGATCCATGTGACCATAACACTTCTGAACTGAACAAATATATTATATCACACGACCACGAGTCTAATGACCTGTAGATATAGCATAATAGAGCCTTATAATCCTGCTAGGTCAAGGCATTAGACCCAAACCTGGAATGGGACTTGCAACTGTAATATGGTCCATCAAATATGGATGTATTATAGTCATGTGAATCCAGCCTTAGGCTAAGGCCCCACGTAGTGGAAATGAAGCTTTTTTTGTTGCAGATTTTGCTGCAGTCTTTTTGAGCGAACGCCAGGAGTGGATTGAGCACACAGAGTTTTTTCGCACTGATTTTGATGCTGAATCCACTTCAAAATCAGCTCAAAAAAGCCTCCCAATAAATTTCTATTAGGAGAATTTTTTTGGAGGCTGATTTTGAGGCGGATTTTGCGTCAATATCAGTGCCAAAAAACTGTGTGTGCACTGACCCTAAGAGCTTACAAGATATTTCCCATTCCTTCTGTTGCCATTCTTGGCTTTGTCTCAAAAAACCACAGTAAAATCTGCAATAGAAAAAAAAGCTGCTTTTCAGCAACGTGGGGCCTCAGCCTTGACTTAAAAATGGGATATAAATGTGATGAGACATCCCCTTTAAGGCCTCATGCACATGACAAATAGCATTTTTTAAGGGCTGTCACATGAACCATTTTTAGAACATATTGATTTCAATAGGCTAGTCACATGTCCATTTTTTGATAGTCTGTTTTAACATACCATTAAAATTACAGCATCTTTCATTTTTATCCATATACCGTATATACTCGAGTATAAGCCGACCCGAATATAAGCCGAGGCCCCTAATTTTAACACAAAAAACTGGGAAAACTTATTGACACGAGTATAAGCCGAGGGGGGGAAATGCAGCAGCTACTGGAAAATTTCAAAAATTAAAATGGTTGGAATTTTTGGGTGCAGTAGTTGTTGGGTGCTGGGGAAGGGGAGGTGGGGGGTTTGGTTGTCTGTCTGCCCCTTCCCTGAGCTTGAAGTTTGTCCCCCCCCCCCACCTGGAATTCAGTCTGGCTGAATATAGGGTATCTGCAGTGCTCCGACGGAACAGGAGCACTGCAGATCCCCTATATTCAGTAGACCGGGCACTGTCAGACACAGGGATACCTAATGTGTATCTATTTCACAGGCATTTTATACTTTTGTATGTATTCTAGGGAAAGGAGGGATTTAGAACTTTTTTTTAAAATTCTTTCAAAGCTTCTTTTTTTCCCCCCACTATTTTATGGGAGATTCTATACACTGATATTGCTGCTGCTCATAGACTCCCCCCCCCCCCCTCCAAAAAAAAAAATATATATATATACTTTTTTTTCGCAGACTCGAGTATAAGCCGAGGGGGGGCTTTTTCAGCACAAAAACTGTGCTTAAAAATTCGGCTTATACTCGAATATATATATATATATATATATATATATATATATATATAAGACTGCAAGGGATCTGTGAAAATGGATACCCTATGGACGCACAACTGCTGCTGCTATGAAGAAAATGGACATTGCAACCAATTTTTTTCAATGTTCATGTACATGAGACCTAGGGACATAGGACATCAGGACAGTAATATTTATTTCTGACACTTTTCTAGTTACTTCTTTCACATTTGTTTTATAACATTCCCACCAGACACTAAAATAAGGAAGAATTAAGGATCATTAATGTTTTTTTTAGCAACTGTCCAGACACCAATATTTACCAAGAGCCTGTCCCTGAATATTAAGCGTGTAAACCTTCCCACAAAACCAAACACTGTACAGACTCACATAGCACATTGTCACTTCTTGGGAGAAAACAGAACTTCACATTTGTGAACCAAATGTAAATATTATGTAAATGTTTTGGGTAATTCAGGGTCGTTTTCATTGTTATCATGAAACCTTCAGAATACGGTACATCTCCTGCTATTGTCACTTTACAATTCACACCCTAGCATTGGGGACCATTAGTAATGTTCCCAAAATGTGCCCATAACCCTACAGTTGTATACTGAGTGGAACTCCTAGATCTCAAAAGAAAAGTGGGCATCCAGCAGTGTCACCTGGTACAATACATTAAGTATTCACCTTCCATTACCTTTTGGGTCTCCTAGCGGCATCCAGTACTCTCCTGGTGATGTCCAATGCTCTTCTGCGACATTATCGACTTGGGATCACGCTAAGGCTTGTGATTGAACGCCAGAGGTGAGATGGGCACGCCAAGCATCATAATGTCATGACGTTTGACGTGCCCATGTGACTGCTGGTGGCCTAATCTCAGGCCTCAGCTGTGATCTCCGGGCCGATGATATCCCAGAGGAGCAATGGATGTCACCAGATGAGCGCCAGATGCTAAGAGGAGGCCCAAAGAGGTAACGATAGGTGAGTATGAATATTTTTTACATCTCCCCCTATTATGCACTGAGTATAATAATCTCACTTTTCATTTTGACGTAACGTTGACTGTGTTTGTCTAGGATAGCTAGAAATTGGATAGAGACATTATGTTTTAAGACAATTTAAGGTGAAGTCTGTACTGACTTTATTGACCCAAAACAAATCAGGGATCTGACCCACCGAAACCGAACAGAAAATGAATCTTGAGAGGTTCGCCTAAGTCTAGTTTTAGGGTGAGGCCACAGAATCATTTTATCTGGTGAGTCCCAGGGAACTCCAGTCTGTCACTGGAAAGATTCCTGTATCAGAGTTCACTTCTAGGTACTTTTATATGGAGGCCGAACTACAACATATATTCAGGAAGTTTCTGTGGTCTGGGACTTGTCAGAAACCCAGCTATGATTTCCTTATTGTGGCCGGGTTATCTTCTTGAACTTGAACTGTCCCTGCCAGGAATAAGGAAATCATGGCTGGGTTTCTGACAAGTCCCAAACCACAGAAAGTTCCTGCATTCATATCATATCTACAAAGGCTGTCACTACTAAAATGGTTAGAGAAAATATTTACAAAAATTGTAAATTTGTATTTGCAAAAATATTTAATTTTTAATTCTCTATGAATTTCAATATGATTTTGTTCATGGGAAAGCCCCTTTATGCCTACTGAGAAGTACAGTAGTGGGGAAATGGAAGGTGAAGTGCAGAAGCCGTGCAAAATGTCAAATATCCCTGTGCGTTTGCTAGGTGCTTTGCCGTGGATGGGTCTGTTGGGAAAACTCTTTGCAGCCATACATATATTTACAGGTACTTGTAAAATTCTATTGCCATCACAGGCCACTTCTGAGTGGCATATCCTTGTTAAAGTTGGTGAGAGACTTCAGTGACCATAGGCCCCCAGGAACCTTGGGCCCTGGCGGCCTCCCAAAAGGGCCATATTATAATCTGCTACTAGCCTGATGTCTTATGCACTTTGTATAAACATTTATATCAGTATGTGCAACGATAGACAGAAAATTGTTAGTATTTGCAAGTGGTTCTGTGATGTTTGAAAAGATTCAGTCATGTATACTAAGCAAGATCTGAGACTACGGTTTCTGAACTTGGAATTTTGCAAGGCTTTACAGGGCTCAGCAAACAGAGAGATTCCCTCCTCTTGTCTGTTTGTTTTACTGGGTGTCTGCCTGAATAAATGGCTTGTTTAAGCTAAAGAAGACCATTCATTTACCGTTATCTGTGATTGGATAGAGCAATAATTGTGTCATAAACTTGAGGCATCAGTGGAGGAGACAGGATAGTCTCATACAGAATAGTCTGTAACCATAGAATCTATAGGAGAGCCTGGCTTATAATGTGGAATGGGAATTCGCTGCCATCTCCCACTGAGGTCCAGCCAATAAAAATCCTTTGATTTCATGGAATGGCGTCTAGTGGCATTTCACAATACCTTTCCAGTAACCTAAGAGCCAGCAGACTGTCAGCTCCTCTGTATGTATCATGTCACCAGACAGTCTGAAGGGGCCACCATGCTTATTGGATATGTAGACAAGGACATAGGTTGCTTGGGACCCTCACCTTTCTGTTTACATTTTAGAGACAGGGGACTACATTTACCATAAGTCATTTTTTTTCTTTGCAAGGCATGATATTTACCATGACTACAAATACAGATGGAGGACAGAAATAGTGTCATATGTCACAGACTGATCCGTATCTGTTTATTTAAAGGAAGGAGTCTAGAGAAAGTCTTATAATATTGATATACACATTGGGACTCCCTGTCTCTGTCCCATGTTACTACATCATCATATAGCAAAAGGTCAGTCCTTTGGAAAGTCCAACTGAGCTATATGATGATACAGAAGTTGGGGGATTCTTTATGCTATAAATACATGCCAGCAGGTTCTCAGGGAATCCTATAGGGAACTTTCAATACAATACATGAACGGGATCTAAAAAAAAATAGGAATTGGGCATGGCTTCATGTATATGACTAATTTTGTGTGAGTTGTCTGACAGCACGCAATGACACTTGAATGAGACCCGTGTCATCTGTTTTGTATTGATTTCGAAGGACAGCTTGGTTCCGTGAAAATGGTTCTGAATAGGACATACTGTAAAATAATTGGAATGGAACATAGAAAGACGCTTATCATACCAAACCGATTGTGTGCATGCAGCATATAGAACTAAAGACTTGGAAATGTAGCCATACAATAATCCCTTACACTTTATTTGGGAGAAGAGTCCTTTGCAAGATTCTACTTTGTTCACACCTAACTGTAGCACATGTAACATGGTAGTTGTCATTCAGCCCTGAGGGGGGCAGGAGTGAGTTAGTGGAAGGTGAGCACAAATGGCCTCTCATATATAACATTGACTCTATGTCTGGTGTAATACTTCTAGGCCAATATTATCTGCAATTGGTGAAAGAACCAACACTACGGCTTCTATGGGGCCCACAACCTTAGCGGGTCTGGTTGCCCCCTTCTGATTTTTTTTTTAATGATTTTTTTTATTATGTCGTTACCTGCTGAATCACTCCAACAAGTAACGACTACTATTTCCCTTAGGCTGCTAATGGTGGCACACAGGACTTACAGTAGGCTGAAAGGGGAAGCAGAATTGGCTGAGGGCAGGAGTAGTAATCGGTAGGCAGAGACATGGCACTTTGAATATTTGTTGGGCAAACCTTGTGAGATTAGTCTCGTTCAGACCGAACACATCAGAAATGGATTGGCTACTATTAAACTCTGGGGTCTCTTCAGACCGTAGGTTATGCGGTGTCATTATGCGTCTTTGCCCACGCCATTACTAAAGGTCTCTGATGTCATTCTAGAGGCCCGAAGACCCAGAGCCCAGGAGATGTAACACTGTTGTTAGTTATGTTTAATCGTCGCTCCTGCACCATTGCTCATTTTACTCTGAGATCTGAAGAGACTCCAGAGTATAATCAGAGTATAATAATAGTACGTTAATGGTGAATCCACCAAAATTTTGTGCACGACGTAGGGGCCACTAGGAAAATTGTATTGTGTGCACAGGCCACTATGGGATATTATACTGTATGGGGGCCACCATGGAACATTATACTGTGTACACTATGGGACATTATTCTTAAACGGGGTTGATCGGGAATTGGACAAACTCTAGATGGGCCTTGGAGCAGGTGGCAGCCTAAAGTTACTAGCAGATACTATATGGGGTCTGTAAAGGAGGCACTTATTGCATGGGGGCAAATAAAGGGCAGTATACTGCATGGAGGCCGGTAAATAATAAGGAGGCAATATATAAAGTGGGTGGTAAGGGGGGCTTTGTCCTATTTGGGGTCAGAAAAGGGAATATCATGTGGTGGCCAGTAAAAGGGAGTATTTTGACATAGGGAGGTCAGTAAAGAGTTACATTTTACCGTTGACGCTGATAAAGGGGATGTTATCATAGATTGTAAGCTCTTGCGAGCAGGGCCCTCAGTCCCATTGTGTGAAATGACTTTCTTTGTAACGTATCTTTCTGTCTGTATTCGAACCCTACAAATTGTACAGCACTGCGGAATATGTTGGCGCTATATAAATAAAATTTGTGGGCACCAGGAAAAGGGCTGCTATGGGGCCTAGTCTTTGCAAGTTATGCCTCTGGCTGCAATGTTCTACATAGGCCAAATTTCTTTTAAGAAAATCTACTAAATTCAGCAAAATTAGCGTATAAATTGAGTTTGGTTAAAGGGATTAGATTATGGGTCAAATCCCAGAGGTTAGACCTCCCTATTCCCAAGACTAGTGGTCCTGTTCCTCTCTGCATGAACGGAGTGACTGTTGTTCATGTCTGTTGCACTCCATTTGCCTTTATGGGGCAGTCGGAGCTAAGTAACACTATCTCTGATAGTCCCATAGAGATGAACGCAGCACTACAGACATCTGTGAATATGGTATACATGTCTATAGTAGGACACTCTTTTTTAACTATAAAAACAAGTCTTTGCAAGCAGCTACAAGAATGGTGTGATCTAAAGGCAAACTCTACCTTTACAGAATGTATTAAGGGGTCTTAGAATAGATGCCGCCTTTGGCTATGGCTCTCATTTCCCAAAACAAAAAGGCCTTGACACTGTATAGCTTGCTCAAAGACCCCAGTGACAGAAGATAAATTTAGTTCTTGTGATAGAATATATATATATATATATATATATATATATATATAAGTGGTTTTTTAACCCTATACACTATCCAATACTTCCTTCAGAAGGTCAGCCTTGTTGTCCTGCAGCTGGCAATGTCTGGCTCTGTGTCATAGTGTCATCCTGCTGCACAGAGGTCAAGAACTTTTCTTTGACTGTGTCACTGTGCTGAAAGAAGTGCAACCTAAATACCTCCTGTTCCTCTTCAAGATAAAACACCATCATGTCCTATGCGTTTGTTTCTGTGTCCACTGGTTGAATTGTTTACTATCTGCTAGGACACAATGTCATGTCAAGTAAGAGGCAACCGTTCTGTCATCATTCACTTAGACCAATAATGGAAGGCTCATTGGGACATTTTCCCAGCGGGATCCGAAGATATTTTACTATAGATTAAAACAATGTAACGCTGAGTTGGAAAGGCAGTACTGAATAGTGATGTAGACCCTTGCCCTAACCCTGAAGGTGGCCATAGATACTGCCAATATCATCCGAAAGTACCATCAATCTAATAGCTAAAGCCTTCTATACACAAGAGATAGCTGTCTGCCAGACTCCATCCCCTGCCACTTGATTCTTGTTCCCTGCTTGTGTATAAGTATACATGCCTTCAGAAATAGTGTTATACCAGCCTGATGAAGAGATCTAGTAGTCTCGAAAGCTTGCAGTCTGTCATCATTTTTGTTAGCCATTAAAAAGGTATCAAGTACTGAAGACTCTCAATCTTTATATTTCATATCCACTGGTTAATACGGTACAAAGATATATTTTTCCTTATCCACATTTGACTGAAAGCTATCTCACCCGACTCCAGCATAAATATGCACACTCAGCTCACCCAAGTGTCTGATTTTTAAAGGGGAGAGGACAATAAACCAACATGGGTACAAAGGATCTGGCATGTTCAATTCCAACATATCTGGTTTTACTTTTCCCTGATATGTTCAATCTGAGGAAAGTTGGGTGACCCCCATACACTTGAAATTTTCGGTCAAACCCAACAGTGGTTGGTTTGATCATCTATATTTGGGCTAAAATGAATGCTCAGTCTAATCCTGGTAGTTGGTTTGTGGGAATTTATCAACCTCTCTGCGTGAATATTCTGGTATATATGGGTGATATTGTGGTGCCCTTTTTGTGCCAAATGTCTGCCCCTTTCTGCGAATGTGGACGGAACAGGACAGAGAGGAGGGTGGGTCAGGGTGGGTACGCCACGGCCTGACATATATATATATTTATATATTATACACCATATTTTTGGTATGAGTTATACAAGAAATCAACACCAATTCCTGAGTGCCGTAGATTCTTATTCTGTTGTACGGTATACACTTGATTTATTAGGAGGCCATAACCATTTATTAAGAAGCACATGAGAAACGCCAATCTTTATAAGTCTTTTCTTGATGCCTTTGTTTTCTAGAACAGTCCAAAAAAATTGATTCTATTGTACATACATGACCATTGTGTGAACATGACCACACATGGGCTGATCCTCACATACGTAACCCTGTGGACTGTAACAAGACAATTATTGAGCCTTACCCCTCGTTCACATCTGCGTTTAGCAATCCGTTCGGGGAGTCTGCATTGGGACCTCCTGAACGGACTACCGAATGCATTTGCAAGCGGTGTGCAGTGAAAGCACACAGACCCAATAGACTATAATGGGATCCGTATGCTTGCCGCGAGATCTCTGAATCGAACATGCGGAGAGGAAAGTAGTTCACAATGTACTTTCCTCTCTGCATAACTTGTGCGGAGATCTCGCGGCAAGCACACGGACCCCATTATAGTCTATGGGGTCCGTGTGCTTTCACTGCACACCGCTTGCAAATGTGTTTGGTATTCCGTTTGGGGGGTCCACATGCAGACTCCCCGAACAGAATACCAACGCAGATGTGAACGAGGGGTTAGTATTTTATCTACCTATAATGTCACATCCCTTGAAGTATTACAAGTACGGTATATAATTTTATATGGATCATACAGTAACATCTTGCCACTTTACACATAAGATAATGCTGTGATTAAGTTAATTTTCACTTTCTTCTTGTGCCTAATGGCTATTCTAGGCTGATAACAGGCCTCTATTAATGAAATGATCTGATAAGCTTATATTGTAAGAGATCCTTTGCTCAGACTGAAAGGACATCTTGCGCTCGCACATGCTGGCCCTCGGCTGCTGATCGCTGTCTTAATGACATAATCATTCCCAAATCACCCACAAATCCTTCCACAAAATGTCTTCTGTTAAACTAAAAAGGATAATGCAAAAAACCTTTTACTGATGTAGTCCCTGGAGCGGCCTTATCAGATGGTAACCCGAATCCTGCCGTGCCTTATTGAATTATCATCATTTGTGACTTTTCAACAACTTGTTAAAGCCCAGTTACAGATCGTATTCTCTGGCCAGCTTGTGCATTACCCCTGGGGATAAGCTCAGTTTTAACAGTTTGTACAGCCTAAGATCAGAACATAAGGGATCTTTGTAAAGGATGCAGGCACAGAAAACAAACCAGAAGTGTCAGATTAAATTAACACGGCCAAGGTGCGCCGCGGAGCCACTATGGCAATGGTCTACAGCTCTGTCGGAAAGCTTCAGGATTGTTTATATGTCAGTGCTGGTATAACTCTATTAAATTCAGCTTGGTGTGAGCAAGGTAAATTACAGTGCTGAGGAAAATTTCGCCCAAAGTGCTTTCAGTCAACGTGTAATGCAATACTGTGCCAAACTCTATAAAGACGCAGGCCTATTCACCAAAAGCGAAGCCCGCTTTAATAAGGCTAGACATTATTTGACACACAGGCCTTTGCTAAATATAAGAAAATATTTCCCTCAATAAATTTCACGCACACTTCTCTGCTCTGTGTCATTTTGGAATGACAGATCCTATTTGTAAAAGGAAAAACACATCCCCCAATAGGAAGGACAATGTTCATATCACCCAATGAAAATGGCAATGCTCAATATTACAGTCTGTAACATTTAAAGATATAAGAAAGTAACGTCTAGGTTTCCATAATTCTTCATATGCATTATGAAATATGTTTAGATGACAAACACCAATCTGCTTTATTTTCGGATTTTCAGGCCGGGTTCACACGGAGTTACGTGCCGCGAGATTTGGCACGTAGACGCCGCGTGACCCTTTGCGTGCCGTACACGCTCCCATTCATTTCAATGGGAGCGGGGAGCGTATGCGCCGCGCTAGTTTGCGGCCGTGCATTTATTCACGGCCGCAAACTAGCGCGGCGCATACGCTCCCCGCTCCCATTGAAATGAATGGGAGCGTGTACGGCACGCAAAGGGTCACGCGGCGTCTACGTGCCAAATCTCGCGGCACGTAACTCCGTGTGAACCCGGCCTCAGATGGTACAAGCACAGACACACCACATGGGCAGGAGTGACGCTGTGTCTACAAGACGTGGCCCCTTCCTCCTAACCTCATTCGTCCTCTTTGCTCCATATCTAAAGTACAAAATAAAGCAGGTTTCAACATTATATTGAGTAAACATGCTCTACTGTATTGTGTATGCAGCTCCCATGCAGACCTATGTGAACCAGCTTAAAGCTAAGGCCCCACGTTGCGGAAACACAGTTTTTTTTGTTGCACATTTTGTTGCAGTTTTTTGAGCCAAAGCCAGGAGTGGATTGAGTAGAAGGTAGAAGTATAAGAACTTTATATACAGTATATCTCCCATTCCTCTTGTAGCCATTCTTGGCTTTGGCTCAAAATCGCAACAAAATCTGCAACAAAAAAAGCTGTGTTTCCACAACATGGGACTTTAGCCTAAAAAGGACTTTTTGCCAACTCCAATCCAGCTCTTTGCATCTTTCAATAGTTGCTGCTTCACTGATACTGGAACACTCAGATTTTTTTCTATAGCCCACGCCATGCCAGAGTCATAACTTATGTTAGGTTCTACACAATTGTGCTCTGTGGTGTCAGGTGGGCGGTCCTCGTGTCTCCGGTCCAGCCCTGGACCACCCACCTGACAGTAGAGATCATGACTGTGCAGAAAGTAACTGACATGATTGCTTGGGAATGGTGAAGGCTACAGAAAAAAATCCAACTGCGTCTGAATCAATGGAGCGGCACCTAGTGAAGAATTCAATTGGTGGGAGTTGATGGAGGTGGTGAAAGGTCGTCTTTAAAGATATTTTTCATTAATACTCCCCTTACCAATTCCCTGCCATTGTATCCCTGGTCACACACTACTCTTTGTTTCCCTGGCTTCATCCATTATGTGACATGTCAACACGTGACCGCTGAAGCTTCTGCGCCATGATTATAGGCTACATGTATCTGCAGTGATGTGTTACATACAAGTTATCTCTTAACCTTCTGTAGAGGTATCTATGATCAGGACAAGACAATATTAGGTTCAGTGCACACTGCCTCTGAACCTTATTAAAAACAAGTATGTACTAGAGATGAGCGAACAGTGTTCTATCGAACACATGTTCGATCGGATATCAGGGTGTTCGCCATGTTCGAATCGAATCGAACACCACGTGGTAAAGTGCGCCAAAATTCGATTCCCCTCCCACCTTCCCTGGCGCCTTTTTTGCACCAATAACAGCGCAGGGGAGGTGGGACAGGAACTACGACACTGGGGGCATTGAAAAAAATTGGAAAAAGTCATTGGCTGCCGAAATCAGGTGACCTCCATTTTAGACGAATAGTGGATTTCAAATCCGGGTCATATGAGAATGTGAACTTTGTGACTATGAGACAGGGATAGCTGTACAGGCAGGGATAGCTAGGGATAACCTTTATTTAGGGGGGAATGTTATTAAAAATAACTTTTTGGGGCTCTATCGGGTGTGTAATTGTGATTTTTGTGAGATAAACTTTTTCCCATAGGGATGCATTGGCCAGCGCTGATTGGCCGAATTCCGTACTCTGGCCAATCAGTGCTGGCCAATGCATTCTATTAGCTTGATGAAGCAGAGTGTGCACAAGGGTTCAAGCGCACCCTCGGCTCTGATGTAGCAGAGCCGAGGCTGCACAAGGGTTCAAGCGCACCCTCGGCTCTGATGTAGGAGAGCCGAGGGTGCACTTGAACCCTTGTGCACCCTCAGCTCTGCTACATCAGAGCCGAGGGTGCGCTTGAACCCTTGTGCACACTCTGCTTCATCAAGCTAATAGAATGCATTGGCCAGCGCTGATTGGCCAATGTATTCTATTAGCCTGATGAAGTAGAGCTGAATGTGTGTGCTAAGCACACACATTCAGCTCTACTTCATCGGGCTAATAGAATGCATTGGCCAGCGCTGATTGGCTAGAGTACGGAATTCGGCCAATCAGCGCTGGCTCTGCTGGAGGAGGCGGAGTCTAAGATCGCTCCACACCAGTCTCCATTCAGGTCCGACCTTAGACTCCGCCTCCTCCGGCAGAGCCAGCGCTGATTGGCCGAAGGCTGGCCAATGCATTCCTATGCGAATGCAGAGACTTAGCAGTGCTGAGTCAGTTTTGCTCAACTACACATCTGATGCACACTCGGCACTGCTACATCAGATGTAGCAATCTGATGTAGCAGAGCCGAGGGTGCACTAGAACCCCTGTGCAAACTCAGTTCACGCTAATAGAATGCATTGGCCAGCGCTGATTGGCCAATGCATTCTATTAGCCCGATGAAGTAGAGCTGAATGTGTGTGCTAAGCACACACATTCAGCACTGCTTCATCACGCCAATACAATGCATTAGCCAGTGCTGATTGGCCAGAGTACGGAATTCGGCCAATCAGCGCTGGCTCTGCTGGAGGAGGCGGAGTCTAAGGTCGGACCTGAATGGAGACTGGTGTGGAGCGATCTTAGACTCCGCCTCCTCCAGCAGAGCCAGCGCGGATTGGTCGAGTTCCGTACTCTGGCCAATCAGCGCTGGCCAATGCATTCTATTAGCTTGATGAAGCAGAGTGTGCACAAGGGTTCAAGCGCACCCTCGGCTCTGATGTAGCAGAGCCGAGGCTGCACAAGGGTTCAAGTGCACCCTCGGCTCTCCTACATCAGAGCCGAGGGTGCGCTTGAACCCTTGTGCAGCCTCGGCTCTGCTACATCAGAGCCGAGGGTGCGCTTGAACCCTTGTGCACACTCTGCTTCATCAAGCTAATAGAATGCATTGGCCAGCACTGATTGGCCAGAGTACGGAATTCGGCCAATCAGCGCTGGCCAATGCATTCTATTAGCCCGATGAAGTAGAGCTGAATGTGTGTGCTAAGCACACACATTCAGCACTGCTTCATCACGCCAATACAATGCATTAGCCAGTGCTGATTGGCCAGAGTACGGAATTCGGCCAATCAGCGCTGGCTCTGCTGGAGGAGGCGGAGTCTAAGATCGCTCCACACCAGTCTCCATTCAGGTCCGACCTTAGACTCCGCCTCCTCCAGCAGAGCCAGCGCTGATTGGCCGAATTCCGTACTCTGGCCAATCAGCACTGGCTAATGCATTGTATTGGCTTGATGAAGCAGTGCTGAATGTGTGTGCTTAGCACACACATTCAGCTCTACTTCATCGGGCTAATAGAATGCATTGGCCAATCAGCGCTGGCCAATGCATTCTATTAGCGTGAACTGAGTTTGCACAGGGGTTCTAGTGCACCCTCGGCTCTGCTACATCAGATTGCTACATCTGATGTAGCAGTGCCGAGTGTGCATCAGATGTGTAGTTGAGCAAAACTGACTCAGCACTGCTAAGTCTGCATTCGCATAGGAATGCATTGGCCAGCCTTCGGCCAATCAGCGCTGGCTCTGCCGGAGGAGGCGGAGTCTAAGGTCGGACCTGAATGGAGACTGGTGTGGAGCGATCTTAGACTCCGCCTCCTCCAGCAGAGCCAGCGCTGATTGGCCGAATTCCGTACTCTGGCCAATCAGCACTGGCTAATGCATTGTATTGGCTTGATGAAGCAGTGCTGAATGTGTGTGCTTAGCACACACATTCAGCTCTACTTCATCGGGCTAATAGAATGCATTGGCCAGCGCTGATTGGCCGAATTCCGTACTCTGGCCAATCAGCACTGGCTAATGCATTGTATTGGCTTGATGAAGCAGTGCTGAATGTGTGTGCTTAGCACACACATTCAGCTCTACTTCATCGGGCTAATAGAATGCATTGGCCAATCAGCTCTGGCCAATGCATTCTATTAGCGTGAACTGAGTTTGCACAGGGGTTCTAGTGCACCCTCGGCTCTGCTACATCAGATTGCTACATCTGATGTAGCAGTGCCGAGTGTGCATCAGATGTGTAGTTGAGCAAAACTGACTCAGCACTGCTAAGTCTGCATTCGCATAGGAATGCATTGGCCAGCCTTCGGCCAATCAGCGCTGGCTCTGCCGGAGGAGGCGGAGTCTAAGGTCGGACCTGAATGGAGACTGGTGTGGAGCTATCTTAGACTCCGCCTCCTCCAGCAGAGCCAGCGCTGATTGGTCGAGTTCCGTACTCTGGCCAATCAGCACTGGCCAATGCATTTCTATGGGGAAAAGTTAGCTTGCGAAAATCGCAAACTGACAGGGATTTCCATGAAATAAAGTGACTTTTATGCCCCCAGACATGCTTCCCCTGCTGTCCCAGTGTCATTCCAGGGTGTTGGTATCATTTCCTGGGGTGTCATAGTGGACTTGGTGACCCTCCAGACACGAATTTGGGTTTCCCCCTTAACGAGTTTATGTTCCCCATAGACTATAATGGGGTTCGAAACCCATTCGAACACTCGAACAGTGAGCGGCTGTTCGAATCGAATTTCGAACCTCGAACATTTTAGTGTTCGCTCATCTCTAGTATGTACATCAAATATAATCATAGGGCGCCACTGGTCTGAAGTAAGTCAAGGGTCCATTTGGCTTTCTTAGGGCTGGTACAAGTCGGTAATGCAGCAAACTATCACTAATGAAAGGCTCATATGGAGTTTTCTTTCAGACTTTATCATGCAGGCCAGGCTATATGTCAGTGACATGTGAGCTGAGAGGAGGAGGAGACACTAATATACATACTAGAGTACTCAATAAAGGTATGCAGACGTCCATAGTATTTCTTAATAGGGAATAACAACTGAAGCTCTGAACCAGCAGGTCCATAAGCTGACATTTTAGTGAAAGCATATACTAAAAAAATACTTATAGGGATTTTCAGGCTTATAAGATTAATGACCAATTTTTTGAATAGGTCATTAACAGAAGATTGGTGGGGGTCTAACACCTGAGACCCCTGTGCATCAGAAGACAGAACTGCTCCAAGAGCGCTACTTCTTCTTCATAGGCCATGTGACATCACATACACTGGTCATATGGCCTGTTTGCAGCTCAATCCCATTCAAGTGTATTTGGCTGAGCTGTAATACCAATTACAGTAGCTATAAAATGTATGGTGCTGTGCTTGGTATTTGGTGAAGAGACTGTAGTGCATGGCCTACTGCTGCGGTGTCCGATCAGCTGATCGTCAGGGCTCCCAGGTCTCAGACCTCCATTGATCTTTGACAGATCATTATTCTAAGAATAGATCATCAGTCTTATAAGCCTTTAATACTCCATTTAAGTGATGCACTTATTGGCATCTCGAGGTACATAGATAAATATAAATTCTGCTTATTCATACTATGTATAATGAAGAGGGATTTGAGGCGGACATCTGCATCAGATTCTTAATTTTCTGTCCTCCGCATCCCTGCCATTGAATAGACCCAGATGAATGGGCCGATCAGCAGGGAGTCTCAAGCTGCGGAACGTGCGGCAGAATCAACTGCGGAATCCACGTCAAGATCAAGCAACATACTTATTTTTTTCTGCATAATGTGGAAATCTCTGCCTACCATTGAATACAATAGAAGGCAGAATCAGGGCAGAATCTTCCAATGATTTTGGTGTCTCATGTCAACTGGCCCTTAAGATGATTTAATGTATTTCCATATTGAGATCCTTTAATAAAATCTTAATATAGAGAACATCACTTTATTAGTATTTATACCATACAACACTTGCAAATAATGAGAGAGTATGGTAAGTTCAAGTTCTATAAACTTAAAGAGTAATGGAAGCTTGAAACAATTTTCCATCAGATGTGTTTGGGAGATCTACAGTAAGCAAATTTATACTAGATCAATCCTCTCTGTTTCTAAACCATCTGATGTCCTTGTGTTCAGCTGGTAAATTCCACAGAAATACCAGCGTAAGAAGGAAATATAGTCCCTGTGTTTCCAAGACACATCAGGAACTGCCTAAAGACATAAATAAATTGAGGATACAAATAAAATGTAGCCTTCAGCAAATACAGGTTATTCCCTCTGGAAGCTCAAGCAAATTGCTAACAAAAGTAGGGCAAATCCTCCTTTCATGCCAGCCTTAGCTATGTACGTAACAAATCTCCTTACTTACCAACAAAATAGAGTGCTTGGATAAACTAAATAACAAAAAATACACAAATACAAAATGTAATAATGAGAAAAGAACTAGGTATATAATGCTTCTTTTGTCCATTTACAGCATTGTCTGCCTTTGCCCTTATTTTTTATGATCCTGGGCAACTACTTTAAACCGATCATTCTATCCAGGTATATATAAAAAGTTCTTCACTTCTGCATCTTCTTATACTGACACTGATGTAGTTTCCATGTGTGAGTTTGGATCAAAGAATGCAATGGCAAAGGGATTGCCCAAAAATCTAATGTGTCTGCAGACCTCCCAACTGGCCTCAATGGCATGTTGAGCTGCAGGAAAAGTAAGATTCCTTTCCTTCACTCTCGTTGAAATAGGGTCAGGGGATAATCATACACATTAGGGAGAGTGCGTGCCTACATAGGCGTACGGAGACTTACAAGTCATTCCTGCTCCGCTAGGGATTATGGGCAAAAAATATGCAAATCTATTCTCCAGGATGTAATTAGAACAGTGCCTCTGTATGCTGCCCTCTAAGGGCAGCCCCCTTAACATCATGCATGACTCAGTTAATAAGCCTACTGACATGATGCGGGGTTTATTGGCAAATTAGTATTTCTATTCCAAAAGGAACAGATTCCCAGCTATGGGAATCCAATTGGCAGAGAAAAAAGTCTATGGGGCCCATGGAAGTCTATGGGTAACTGCTGTTTTCGTGGATGGGCTCTTCATTGTTTGGATCCCTCAAAGAGCCCATCAGTGGTATGAACTTAGCCTAAGGATATATTCTTAATCTTGCACACACGACTTTTTTCAGTTTAATAACAACATTCACTGGCAGACCTCACTATTGTCATTGGGGTCCGTCGAACTCCATATGTGACCACTACTTTGGCAGTCCGGTTGTCCGTTGTTCTTGTCCTCTGATAGACCAGAACAATGGAAAGCCAACACTAGTGCAATCCAGGCTAGGCAGAGAAGGTGCCATGAAGAAGGGAAAGGTGCAGCATTTCTGCATCAATAATACAGTTTGTAATGATACTCCTTAATCTAGGGATACCTTGAGCCACCGGCCCGCAAGCAGACTAGCACAACAATATACAGTCAATAATGTTCTTTATCTTGTGCAGGTACAGAGTTTAGACACAGGCTCACACGATATGCAAGAACAGAGTTCAGACAATGCTCAAATGGTATGTAGGAACAGAGTGCAGACAACTTATCCAAGTCCATGCAGGTGTTGTAGCAATGTCATGGATTCCAGGGGCCAAGAGAGGGAGAGTTCAACTGCCAGAGTCCAAAAGCCAGGAGAGAGAGTTCCACTGCCAGAGTCCAGGAACCAGGAGGGAGAGGGGTTCCGCAGTCAAGGTCCCAAAGCCAGAAGAGGTAGATTCAGCAGCCAAAGTCCAGAAACCAATGCTGATACTGAGGCACTAAACAGCAGCAGGTGAGGCTTTTTAAGCAAAGTCCAAGCAGGAACTGGGTGTGCCGAAAGAAGCTGTCTTCTCCATCTTGGAACAGGGCAGATGAAAACAAAATGGGCAAAGCAATACACCTGGATCCTGACACTACTCCCTCCCTAGGAGTGGCCTCTGGACGATCCCTGGAGCCGGTTTGCTGGGGTGCTTTAGGTGGAAACGTTGGACCAGCTGTGGAGCGCAAAGGTTACTCACCGGCTCCCAAGAGTTGTCTTCAGCAGGGTACCCCTTCCACTTGACCAGGTACTGTAGGTGCTTTCGATAGAATCGGGAATCCAAGATGTCCTCCACCTCATAATGTTCCTGGCCATCAACCATGATGGGATCGGGGGGTGGGGAAGACCGACCTAAAAAGGAATTAGGAACAGTGGGTTTAAGCAAAGAGACATGGAATACCGGGTGTATCCTAAGAGTCTTGGGAAGTTGAAGTTTGCAGGCCACGGAGCTTACAATACCGCAAACCTTGAAAGGACCGATGTATTTCTGGCCCAACTTGGGCGAAGGCAGCTTCAATCTTAAGTTCTTAGTAGAGAGCCATACCGAATCTCCGAGCTTGTAAATGGGAGCCAGCTTCCGGAACCGATCAGCCGCCTTCTTATAGCGGGTCTGGGCCGTGACCAGGGTCTCCTTTAAAGTTACCAGGATACCTTGCAAGGATATTATTCTCTCCGCAACAGCAGGAACCGAAGTGTCCACAGGGAGCTGCTGTTGGATCTGCGGATGGTAGCCTAGGTTGGCATAAAATGGAGAAAGTTTAGTGGTCGCGCTCTGAGAGTTGTTAAAGCAGAACTCAGCCAGGGGAAGCAGCTCAACCCAATCGTCCTGCTGATGACTGATGTAGCACCGTAAATATTGTTCCAAGGTCTGATTTGTTCGTTCTGTCTGGCCATTTGTCTGGGGATGATAAGCGGAGGACAACCGAACTGAGATGCCTACTGCAGCACAGAACGCTCTCCAGAATCGGGAGGTAAACTGCACCCCTCGATCTGAGATGATCTCGTCAGGAACACCGTGTAGCCGGAAGACTTCCCGTATGATCAAAGTGGCGGTTGTGGTAGCCGATGGGAGACCTGCGCACGGGATGAAATGGGCTGCTTTAGTTAAACGGTCTACCACAACCAGAACTGTGGTTTGCCCCTGAGAGGGCGGCAAGTCTACAATAAAGTCCATGGAGATTGAGCCCCAAGGCCGAGATGGAACAGGCAGGGGCTGCAGGAGACCGGTGGGCAAGGCCCTAGGTACCTTACACCTGGCACAGACTTCACAGGAGCGAACATAGTTCTTGACGTCCTTTTGAAAACCGGGCCACCAGTAGAAACGAGACAGGAACTCTTGAGACTTCTGGATCCCCCTGTGACCTGCGAGTTTAGAATCATGGATTAGCTTGAGTACCTTAAGCCTTGCAGCTTCCGGGACGTAGAGGCGACCGTCGCGAACCCACACACCATGGAAAGTCAAGGAGACGTCCTCCGGGGGTGAAGACAGAAAGGCATCCGATTCATACGCATCCTTAATATCGGCAATCAGGTCCTTGTTGTGTATGACACCTAAAAAACAAGAATTAGGAAGAATAGGCTCTGGCGAAGGGGCAGAACTTGGTTTGGAGGAATACATTCGGGAAAGAGCGTCTGCCTTGCCATTGCGGGAACCTGGTCGGTAAGAAATGATGAAATTGAATTGATTGAGAAATAAAGTCCATCGGGCTTGTCGGGTAGTCATATTTTTCGCGGACCGGAAGAATTCCAGGTTCCGATGATCTGTAAGAACAACAATTTGCTGCACTGCCCCCTGAAGATGATGTCTCCATTCCTTAAAAGCAGAAACAATAGCTAATAACTCCTTATTGCCTATATCATAGTTCCTCTCTGCGGTAGACATCTTTCGGGAGAAGAATGCACAGGGGTGGAGCAACCCCCTTATCCCGCTTCGCTGCGAAAGAACAGCCCCTATAGCACAGTCTGAGGCATCTGCTTCCACAATAAAAGCAGATTCGGGGTCAGGGTGTACCAGGAGTGGAGCGGTAGTAAATTCCTGCTTCAGTTGATCGAATGCGCTCTGGGCTTGTGGGGACCAGTGAAAAACTGCAGTCTTCTTTGTCAATGAGGTAATAGGCGACACAATTGCAGAAAAATTCTTTATGAAGCGCCGGTAGAAGTTTGCAAAACCTATGAATCGTTGTACCTCCTTGCTGTTTTTTGGGGTCGGCCATTCCTGGACAGCTTTCACCTTGCTGGTGTCCATGCTCAGTCCCTGGGGAGAAATGACATATCCCAAGAATTGTATTTTGGATTTATGGAACTCACACTTCTCCAGTTTGATGTATAGGTGATTTTCTCTTAGACGCTGTAATACTGCTTTCACCTGATCCTGGTGTTCTTGCATATTGTTCGAGTAGATCAGGATGTCGTCCAAGTAGATTACCACAAACCTGTCCAGGTAGTCTCGAAATATATCATTGATTAGATGCTGGAAAGTGGCAGGGGCATTGGTGAGCCCGAAAGGCATGACAAGGTATTCAAAATGACCATACCTGGAGCGAAAAGCCGTCTTCCACTCATCCCCTTGCCGTATCCGAACCAGGTTGTAAGCCCCTCGTAGATCCAGCTTAGTAAAAATGGACGCCTGTCGAACTCTTTCCAATAGCTCGGGGATCAACGGTAATGGGTAACGATTTCTCACCGTCACTTTGTTGAGCTCTCGATAGTCAATGCAGGGCCTCCGAGAACCGTCCTTCTTCTTTACAAAAAATATCGGGGCTCCGGCTGGGGAGGAAGAGGGACGAATGAATCCTTTGGCTCGGTTTTCGTCTATGTATTCTTTTAGTGCTTTGAGTTCCGGACCAGCCAGGGGGTAAATATGTCCAAATGGTATCGGGGCCCCAGATAATAATTCTATCGGACAATCATATGGACGATGAGGGGGAAGTACATCCGCATTCTTCTTGTCGCACACATCTGCAAATTCTTTATATACCACAGGAAGCCCAGTTTCCGACAACCCGACACCCGAAGCAGAGGAGGGTCCAGGCTCCTGCTTATGTGCAGGAGGGAAATCTTTCAGGGAATGGCAAGAAGCAGCGGCCCTTTTTGGGAAAACAACGTCTTTAGTCTCCCAATTGATGGTTGGGTTCTGTGCTTGAAGCCAAGGTAGGCCAAGGATGAGTGGGAAGTGCGGGGATGAAATGATCATGAATGTGATGACTTCTTCATGCTGAGGTTCGATGCGGATCTTCAGGGTCTCAGTTTCGTGATCCACGGGACCCGATGTCAACGGAGAGCCATCAACGGTTTCCATAATTATGGGGGAATCTTTCTTCCTGACAGTGATGTCGTGACGCTCTGCAAACGCACCGTCCATGAAGTTACCCCCCGCTCCCGAATCCACCATGGCCAGACACTGGAGCCACTGAGTCCCCTTCCAGATCTTAATGGGCAGGAAGAAGTGTGAATTCTTATCCTTGAGTTCTATGTGTGGAGCGACTGATGTTAGGGATTGGACAACCATATTCAGTGAAGGAGCAAGTTCTGATGTATAAGACTCCATGTCTGAATTGGGCTCCTCATCCTCAGCTAATGCTGCGATAGTCCTGGGGGGTCTCCTGGGGCAATTCATCAAAAAATGGTTTTTAGCTCCGCAATACAGGCAAGTTCCTTCCCGAAGTCTCTGCTCGCGTCGTTCTGCATTTTCTCTCTTGCGGAGCGAATCCACTTGCATGGGTTCTGCTATCGGTTCCTGCATCGCCTGATTTTGGGACCCCCGGCTGGAAGAAAAAGGTAAGGGGTTATTACCTCGGTTTAATGAAGTCCATCTCTCTAGCTTGCGTTCCGAGAGACGGACATCCATACGAATGCAGAGGTTAATGAAATCGGAGAGATCCGTAGGAGGTTCAATTCGGGCCAGTTCATCTTTAATAGGGCTGGACAAACCTCGGTGAAACAAGGGGAGCAGACCCTCTTCAGACCAGGCAGTATCAACCGCCCATCGCCGGAACTCCGTAACATACTCTGCGACTGAGCGTTTACCCTGTCGTAGTGCCAACAGGGCGTTTTCTGCGGTAAAGGACCGGTTTGGGTCATCGAACAGTTGGGCCATAGCTGCGATGAAACTGTCAAAGTTATGTAAGCAGGGATCATCAGTCCCTATTAAAGGATTTGCCCAGGCCAGTGCCTTATGGGTAAGGAGCATAAGCACACAATTTATTTTCGTTGTATCCGTGCAGTAATGGGCGGCGTGGGCCCGAAAAAACAGATGACACTGATTGACGAATCCCCGAAACTTATCCCGTTCACCTCCAAAACGAAAAGGCGGCAGCCTTGGTGTACTCTGGGAGAGCGGAGTCGATCCTGCAGTCTTGAGTTGGGTGCAGCGTTCTGCCAAAGCAAGCACAGCCTCATTTATCTCAAGCCGAAAGGTGTGCAATTCCTGCTGGGAGATTTGCAGAGCTGCTTGTAGTCCTTGCTGGGATGTGCTCACCTCCTGCAGCATCTGACTGACTGCTTGCAGATCACTAGTGGACCGATTATCCACTGATTCAATCTTTAATCCCAGTGCGTGCACACTATCGCTGGTTGTCTGCACCTGTCCATTGAGCTTTTTAATGCGGATGTCAAACGCCTGCATGGCAGCGGTATCCATAATGGCCTCAGTATTTTGTAATGATACTCCTTAATCTAGGGATACCTTGAGCCACCTGCCCGCAAGCAGACTAGCACAACAATATACAGTCAATAATGCTCTTTATCTTGTGCAGGTACAGAGTTTAGACACAGGCTCACACGATATGCAAGAACAGAGTTCAGACAATGCTCAAATGGTATGTAGGAACAGAGTGCAGACAACTTATCCAAGTCCATGCAGGTGTTGTAGCAATGTCATGGATTCCAGGGGCCAAGAGAGGGAGAGTTCAACTGCCAGAGTCCAAAAGCCAGGAGAGAGAGTTCCACTGCCAGAGTCCAGGAACCAGGAGGGAGAGGGGTTCCGCAGTCAAGGTCCCAAAGCCAGAAGAGGTAGATTCAGCAGCCAAAGTCCAGAAACCAATGCTGATACTGAGGCACTAAACAGCAGCAGGTGAGGCTTTTTAAGCAAAGTCCAAGCAGGAACTGGGTGTGCCGAAAGAAGCTGTCTTCTCCATCTTGGAACAGGGCAGATGAAAACAAAATGGGCAAAGCAATACACCTGGATCCTGACACAGTTTTTAGTAGAACCAGTTGGATATTGTGTTCACAGAATGGATATTCCATAGTAGATAGTAGGATGAATTACTGTGCGCATTGAAATTGAGTTCATCGAAAGTCTTCGGAAATTATTGCTCCTAACAAGTCAGTTGATTTTCAGTGTTTGCTGACCCTTCCGATTTTCCTTAGAGCATTTGATCACTATGACACAACATATCATCTTATCCCATCGTGCTAAATTGGTAAGAAGCAGAAAGTGGCAGATCCAGGAATTGTATTGTTTATTGTTAATTGGATTCTCAACTGGAGCAGAAGACATTTTGTTTTGCCCCATTACTAGAGATGGTGTGCATCAGGCCTACTTGATAGCTCCCTAATACCTTAAAGAACATCAGTAATAGCAGTCCTATGGGATTTACTACGCAGGATTAATTATGCCCCACGACAGCTATCAAAGAAAAGCGCTATTGTACATATGCTGGCAAGCGACACAATTTCCCATGGGTTCTGCTCATGATGAAGTCTGTGATATGTTAGCAATGCCTAGTGTTTCTACAGCAATTTCCATTCAACCAAACGAAGGATAATAGACTCTATTCTTGCCTCGACAATATATACTGTTTACGCAAAAGCAACAGTCCACATAGCGTATTTCCTTTGAGGACGCAAAAGTAAAACTTGCTGTGTCTTTGTATTTCCATCTTTACTTCCTAGTAGATCTAGATTCAGATTAACCGTGACAACAGCAGTCTCTTTATCTTCTAGCTTCTTCCAAGCCCAACACCAATTATTTCAACCATTGCTTGACTGGTGGACTCAAGATGGCCGTGCACATTAGTTAAAGGGGTTATCCATGTTTTTAAAATTGATGGCCTATCATTAAGGAGGGGTCTGAGTGACGGGATCTCCGCAGATCAGCTCTATACACAAGTTCGTAGCTTCTGATATTGTTTAAATGCCAACACTTTGCTGCTTAGTTGTCGTTCTTCTACTAGTGGTGGATGTGGGTACTGCAGTGTCCCATTCCATTTTAGGAGCTGAGCACTCATATAAGCAACTGATTTCTGCAGGGATCCCGACAGTTGGACCCTTGCTGATGCCAAATGGATGGCTTATCTTAATGATGTGTCATCAATTGTATTAAGTGGATAACACCTTTAAATGTTTGCTGAATCTGACAATTTCTGAAGAACTGTAAAGTGATCTAAAGGGTCAGTTCACAGTGAGGAATTTGCCGTGGATTTGGGGGCGGATTTTACCCCCAAATCCAGAGCGGATCCCTCCTGGAATCCGCCTCCCATTGTTTTCAATGGGAAGCAGAGATCGCAGCAGGATGTGGAAAAAAGAAGTGAACTGCTCGATCTTTCCGCGGATTCCGTGGGTCCGGAGCTCGAAACTCCCTCCTGATTGCGCTTATTCATCCGGACCTAATCAGGAGTGGGATGCCGCAACAGAATGCTGATGCACTGCATCGTCATCCTGTCACGGCTAGCCTGCGCGAAAATGCCTGTGGCGGAAAATGAAGAGGAATGTCCTCTTCATTTTCCGCCATGTGAATACACCCTAGTCCATTGGGACTGTCTTAGGGACTGCGAGCTACACTTTGGCTATCTCCTGCAGCTTATTTTGTTGCAGATTTTGATGCTGTTTTTTTGAACCAAAGCCAAAAATAGCTACAAAAGGAATAGGAATTTTAATGGAAGCTCTTAAACTTCTACATTTTGCTCAATCTACCCTTGGCTTTGGCTCAAAAAAACGCAACAAAAAAAAAGCTGCGTTTACGCAACGTGGGGCTTTAGCCTAAAAGAAGGTAGAAAAGAGAAACTTCACAAATGGATCAAACTTGTGTAAGGAAATATTGGTCTCACCTAGAGATGAGCGAACACTAAAATGTTCGAGGTTCGAAATCCGCACACTGTTCGACTGTTCGAACGGGAGCATTTCCCCCCATAGGGGAAAATGCTCGTTTCAGGGGTAGGCAACATTCGATCAAATTCTACTTACCAAGTCCATGAGTGAGGGTCGGGCTGGATTCTTCTCCCTGCGCAGCGTCCCCGTGTCCTCTTCCGGCCTTGAATTCACTCTGCTAGGCATTGGGCCTAGGCAGAGCCGACTGCGCATGCGCGGGCATGCGCAGTCGGCTCTGCCCAGGCCCGTTGCCTAAGCAGAGTGAATTCAGAGTCGGAAGAGGACGTGGGGACGGTGCGTAGGGAGAAGACTTCTAAAGGTAAGAGAAGAATCAGCGTTGATTGGCAATGTATAGCATTCTGCCAATCAACGCTGGTTCTGCATCGAATCCTAACTTCGAACATCTAGTAGTGTTCGATCGAGTATGAGTATTTCGAATACCGTAGTATTCGATCGAATACCTACTCGATTGAATACTACTCGCTCATCTCTAGTCTCACCCACAGCAATTGTGTAAAACCTGACTATATAAGGTACTATATGGATGATTAAGAACAGAGAACAGACCTGTAGAAGTTTCCTGCTGTTCCACTAAAGATTGATGATATCCAGGAGAGTTAATAGCGCCTCTTCTGTAGTAACATAACAGCAATGACTACACACAGACTCCATGAAGAGTTCAACCATCTGGTACTGGACCACAGAGGTTCAGCACAAGGGTTTAGCTTCGGAATGACATGAAGTCACTAAATATTAATAAAGCCTTTTCATACTTTCAGAAATAATGCTAGTAATTCTCTAGTAAGATCGTGCAGTCAGGGGAGATACAATATGAATTTACAGGTGGCTCTGGAATGGTACGTAGACATATGAAAACTATTAGGATCAATAAGAATAACATTTGACTCTGCAAATGAGGGATACATATGTTATTAAATGGACCATAAGTTTCTGTTTAACCTTCTCACAATGCTTTGAATATTAGAAATATACACATAACCAAAATGGGTTTTTAACCCCTTACAAACCCAGGCATTTTGGAACCTATAGCTATATATTAAAGTAACAACCTGAAAAAAGACGTTACAAAATCCTTATTTTACATCCAGTTCTTTTGTAAGCACAGAGCACATAAAGATAAAGTTTCTGCCAGACAAATTCATTGTAAACAGGTTTTAGAGTTGCTGATGCCTCTGGTATCCCACAAACCTCTAGGTAAAGGATCTTCCAGAGGCTTGTAGTTGTGCATACATCTTGTATTCGACCACCTCTAAACAGTGCTCACAAGCAGATAAGGCTGCAGTCACCCAAATATACATGAAGACTAATTGTGAAACAGTCTTGTTTACTGATAAGTGCTGTGAACCCTGGATGTTCCAGATGGATGGAGTAGTGGATGGTTGATGGATGGCCAACAAGGCTGCTAAGTCAACAAGGAGGTGCGGAATCGTCTTGTGGGCTGGCATGTTGGAGAGGGAGCAGATAGGCCCCTTTAGGGTACCTGAAGGTGTGAAAATGACCTTTGCAAAGTGTATAGAGTTTCTGGCCGACCACTTTCTTCCATGGTACAAAAAGAAGAACCATGCCTTCCCTGGCAAGATCATCTTCATGCATGACAATGCACCATCTCATGTGGCAAAGAACACCTCTGAGTCATTGGCTGCTATGGGCATAAAAGGAGAAAAACTCACCTGCCCCTGACCTCAACCCTATTGAGAACCTTTAGAGTATCCTCAAGCAAAAGATCTATGAGGGTAGGAGGCAGTTCACATCAGCCTCGAGAGGTTATTCCAACATTCAAGCATAAACTATCCAAAAACTCAAAAGTACAATGGATGCAAGAATTGTAAAGGTGATAACAAAGAAGGGCTCCTATGCTAACATGTAACTTGGCCTGTTAAAATGTTTTTGATTGAAATAGCCTTTGATTTCAGTAAATGTGACCTCTTAGTCCTGCAAATTCGACAAATCACCATTTTCAGTTCTTTGCGACCTAAAAATGTTTAAAAATTCTTGGGAATAATAATTTGGAACTGTGGATTTTGATTGATTATTGGGAGGTTTGTCCAATAAAATGTGATTTTATACTCTAACCATTGAAGACTGAGCATTATACTGACTGTCATTTGCATCGACCATTTAGCAAAATCAGAGGAAAATATAATTTGCATAATAATTTGGGACAGTTGTTTACTGGTTGGAGGAAACTGAGGGAGCATTATACTGAGTGAGGGAGCATTATACTGAGTGAGGGAGCATTATACTGAGTGAGGGAGCATTATACTGAGTGAGGGAGCATTATACTGAGTGAGAGAGCATTATACTGAGTGAGGGAGCATTATGCTGAGTGAGGGAGCATTATGCTGAGTGAGGAAGCATTATACTGAGTGAGGGAGCATTATACTGAGTGAGGGAGCATTATGCTGAGTGAGGGAGCATTATACTGAGTGAGGGAGCATTATACTGAGTGAGAGAGCATTATACTGAGTGAGGGAGCATTATGCTGTGTGGAGGCCACTAAAAGGGCATTATTCTATGGGGGAGCCACTAAAGCAGCATTATACTGTACAGAGGCACCAAGGGGCTATTATATTTCCATTTTAGCCAGCATTAACCTTTTGTGTTGCAATGCCTCCTATATAGGATCAAGCTAGATGGGCTAGCCTTTGCTCACTATGTGCATCACTGAGTTGACCAAGTATCTGGTTACACTTTGCTCTTCCTTTGACCACTTTTGGTCCCACATGCTGGGAATACCCCATAAGATCTGCTGTTTTAGATATGCTCTGACCCACACTTTGACCCTTGTTGAAGCCGCTCAGACCTCTGCAAATTTTTTTCAACCTTTTCTTTTGGATCTTAAGACAAAAATGTCAGCCATAGATGGCAACTGTGGTAAAAAGAAAACAAATGTAAGATCATATTTCTCCTATATTTGAAGAGATGACATGCTATTACCTTGTTTTAGGTATGCTGTGGAATTTTAAGTACTGTCATGGGGGGCAAAGTTGGAAGTTTCATGCTTTTATATGATCTGAACATCTCGTCACATCTAATTACTCTGTTGAGTCTATGTAAATGTGAACAGTGTCTAATGTATTGAAATGCAGGAAATCTTGGAGGCAGAACAACATCATTGGGGTTTTTCTACCTAACATTGTTTCCTCAAACAAGTCAAGACAGGTTCTTCAGGATTGTGCGAGAATTGATTTATTTACTGGTATGGCACAGCACAGTTTTCTACTATACTAAAGCTGGCCATTAGCAAATGTTGGCTGAAACTTTTGATTTCGACAGGACCTGCTCACCATCTGATGTGCATGGGGCCTCGCAACTATTCTCGACATTTGCTACCAATTTGCGAATTGTTGGTTTTTCTAAAAAAAAATGACAAAGTGGAATAACCCTTTAATGGATTGAGGTGTTTGGAAGCAGCTTATTCCCTTGTACATTTACATTTACCTGAATTTACATTTGTATGGGGGGGGGGGGGGGGGGCGTCAGGAAAAATAACTGGAAGCCGAACCAGCATTTGGTTAAAGTTGACCTTTCATGACCTCCTGGACATGCGGCTTTATATACTGCTAGACAGCACACACTGTCATCCTGTTCTGTGCCCTGGGGCTGGAGATATTGATGCCATTAGTTTCACCAACAGAAGGGAGTTTCTGATAGTCTAGCTGAGACGCGAGGAATGCCTCCCTGACTGTATTCCTCCATAGACTTGTCCTGGGGGCATTCCTCACAGCTTAGTATCACTGCTGAGTAGTAAGGAACTCCCCCTATGACAGTACAAGGCTATGGATGACTACAATTGGGGGGAGGGGGGAGTTCCTCACAGCCCATCTAGATTGTCTGGAACGCCTTTCTGACGATGTGGAGAGGTTGGTGCCGAAACTAACAGCTCCGATATCTCCAGCCCTGGGGCACAGAATGGGAAAGCCAACAGTGCGCTGAATTCAGTGCGCTTTCTGGTGGTATATAAAACCGTATGTGCACGGGGACATGAAAGGTCCTCTTTAAGCGCTATCTAGAGATGGTCAGCTTAAGGCTGAGGCCCCACGTATTAACTGTAATGGGTTACATCATATGTCTGCTGTTTGTAATTGAAACCACTAAGACTTGGTGCGCAGGACTTTTTTTTATTTGGCGATTTAGGTGGACTCCGAATAGTGACTGCGACGCAAATGTGAATGCAGCCTTAGTCATTGATTTGTTAAATGGTATTTTTTGGGTGTTGAGAGGTACCAAGATGTAAAGTACAATAGGGAATCTGAAAAGCATTGAGTATGCTTATTTTATTTAACCCATTTTGCATACAAGCATGTGTTCTTTTTGACTTCTAAGAAAAATAATTGCGGCATACTCCATCCATATGTACAATGCTTAAACCATGAAGAACTTTGGTTCCAGGTCAATATATCTGAAGAATTCATTGCATTGTTTTTCTTTTGCAAAAACTTTGGGATTTACAGATTTTTCAAAATCAAAGCAAAATTTGTTTCCTATAAAAATGTCAAATTTGGCAGCTGAAAGTTACAAAAAATATGATGATTTTAATTGGCACTAGAACTGGAGCTGCCATGTCCTTGCCTGTACTGAATCTTGTTCAGCTATTTTTACCCCTATCTGTGCGGATGGAAGTTGTCCCATAATAGTTAAGCACTGTGACTGCAGGGACAGCCATTACAATGCCTTTACAAGACACTAATAGGCTCTTGACTCCTGAAGTCTGCCCAGAAGTGACATGCATGGATTTAGTGGCTCACATTTGTCCTGTTTTACATTAGCACACTAAATACAACCATTCACCAAATCGGTTCAAAGAGTCACAAAAGTTTTGTTTTGTTTGCCATTGACCAAAAAATGCAAAATTTCTTTGGGACCAGAACTATTTAGTCATGGTTATAGAAATAGGAGACCGTTCTGCAAACATGTGAGCGTACATTATACACCTGAGATTTCGTGACAGCAATGGCTACAAAATAGATTAGCGCCCTGACCTGAACTCTCTAAAGAAAAAAATGAAAAATCCAGACTAATTTGGGGTAAAATATCTTAATAATAACTCCCTCGGGTGATGCAGTTTATTTTTATAGGAAGGACATTTCAAAACATAACACATCAGATAGGAAAAATGTCTTCTTATTTCCTAAAAAGCCATCAGTCACAAGGACAGACCTCTAAGGCTGTATACACATGTAATGTATTAGGTGTGGATTTTCTGCATGGATTAGCTGTGGAAAATCCACAATGTGATACAGTAGATGAGACTCAACAGATCTCATCTTATCTACACACTGCGTACATTTTCCATGTGTATATTGACATGCAACAAGTCAATTTATTTAGGGGATTTTTACTGTGGATTTCATTCATCAATCTTTTGCAAAATCCATGTTATACATAAGAGTTTTGTTGCATATTTGCCAAGTCTCTGCCCATGCTTCCAGCTTCCTTAGATCCCCTGTAATATTCTACTATCCTCCTTATTTTTGACCTTACAGAGTTTAGTATCATCTGCAAATATGGACACCCTGCTCTGTAAACCCTCCATAGGGTCATTAATAAAGATATTAAACAGGAAGGGCCCAATACTGACCCCTGTGGCCCCTCACTGATGACTGTGACCCCCTAACACTGACCCCTGTGGCCCCTCACTGGTGACTGTGACCCAGTACCATTAACAAGTACCCTCTGTTTCCTATCAGTGAGCCAGTTGTGAACCCAAATACATATGGTTTCCCCCAGTCCCAAAATTCTCATTTTGCATACCAACCTTTAATGTGGTACAGTATCAAAAGCCTTTGAAAAGTCCAGATATAATACATCTACCGCATTACCCATGTCCAGTCCAGATATACTACATCTACAGCATTACCCATGTCCAGTCCAGATATACTACATCTACAGCATTACCCATGTCCATTCCAGATGTACTACATCTACTGCAATACCCATGTCCAGTCCAGATATACTACATCTACCGCATTACCCATGTCCAGTCCAGATATACTACATCTACAGCATTACCCATGTCCCGTCCAGATATATTACATCTACCGCATTACCCATGTCCAGTCCAGATATACTACATCTACCGCATTACCCATGTCCAGTCCAGATATACTACATCTAACGCATTACCCATGTCCATTCCAGATATAATACATCTACTGCATTACCCATGTCCATTCCAGATATACTACATCTATCGCATTACCCATGTCCAGTCCAGATATACTACATCTACAGCATTACCCATGTCCATTCCAGATGTACTACATCTACTGCAATACCCATGTCCAGTCCAGATATACTACATCTACAGCATTACCCATGTCCCGTCCAGATATACTACATCTACCGCATTACCCATGTCCCGTCCAGATATACTACATCTACAGCATTACCCATGTCCCGTCCAGATATACTACATCTACAGCATTACCCATGTCCCGTCCAGATATACTACATCTACCGCATTACCCATGTCCAGTCCAGATATACTACATCTACCGCATTACCCATGTCCCGTCCAGATATACTACATCTACTGCATTACCCATGTCCATTCCAGATATACTACATCTACTGCATTACCCATGTCCATTCCAGATGTACTACATCTACTGCAATACCCATGTCCAGTCCAGATATACTACATCTACAGCATTACCCATGTCCAGTCCAGATATACTACATCTACCGCATTACCCATGTCCCGTCCAGATATACTACATCTACAGCATTACCCATGTCCATTCCAGATGTACTACATCTACTGCAATACCCATGTCCAGTCCAGATATACTACATCTACAGCATTACCCATGTCCAGTCCAGATATACTACATCTACCGCATTACCCATGTCCCGTCCAGATATACTACATCTACAGCATTACCCATGTCCCGTCCAGATATACTACATCTACAGCATTACCCATGTCCCGTCCAGATATACTACATCTACCGCATTACCCATGTCCAGTCCAGATATACTACATCTACCGCATTACCCATGTCCCGTCCAGATATACTACATCTACTGCATTACCCATGTCCATTCCAGATATACTACATCTACTGCATTACCCATGTCCATTCTAGATGTACTACATCTACCGCATTAACCATGTCCATTCCAGATATACTACATCTACCGCATTACCCATGTCCATTCCATATATACTACATCTACTGCATTACCCATGTCCTGTCTAGAACTGACCTCTTCATAGACATGGATCAGATTAGTCTGACAGGACTGATTCCTCATAAACCCACGTAGCTTGGGCGTTAGAAGATTATTTACATTGAGATACTCCAGGATAGCATCTCTTAGAAAACCTTCAAATATCTTACCCACCGCAGAGGTCAAACTTACCGCTCTATAGTTTCCAGGCTCACTTTTTAGACCCCTTTTTGACTACTGGTACCACATTGGCTATGCACCAATCCTGTGGAACAGTCATTAATAAATCCTTAAATATTAGATATAAGGGTCTATCATCGTGCACAATTCCATCAGAGCTCAGTGGTGTATGCCATCTGGACCTGGTGATATCTTTATTTTAGTATTTTGAAGGTGACTCTGCACTTCCTCCTTAGTTAAACAAGTGATGTTTAATGGAGAATTTATATTGCATCTAATCATGTCATTGGTCATTGGATTTTCTTGTGTAAATACAGTAGAGAAGAAGGCATTTAATAGATCTGCCCTTTCCTCATCCTTTTCCACCATTACACCCAGATTATTTTTGATACGGTCCACATTGTCCGTTTTTATTTTCCTATTATTTATATAGTTAAAAAATAATCTTGGATTAATTTTACTTTCCTTGGAAATTATTTTTTCAGCCTCGACTGTTGCTTCCTTTATTTGTCTTTTATACAATTTATTTTTCTCTTTATAATTTTTTACAAACTGCATGTAAATGCTACATGTAAATGCTACAAATGCTACAACATTACCTTCTTGTTATAGTACTTTAAGTGCTTCCTTTTTATCCCTCATATGTCAATAGCCTTAGCCTAATACAAATACTAAATATATCTACATATTGGCAAATATAGAAAACTGTATATTCCCATTGTACTACTACTGCTCTGTGTAGAATAAAGGTTCTCAGCATTCTTGGCCCAGGCATTTATGTAGTAGATGGTTATGACACCATGGTGCTGCAGTAAGTACTTCCTCTTACAGATCCCATCACTTGCTGCGTCTTCTTGCATTCATACAGAAGTACATGTATAAAAGTTTTAAAGGGATTCTACTATTAAAACCTCATTTTTTGTGGATAAGACGTCGGAATAGCCTTTAGAAAGGCTATTCATCTCTTACCTTTAGATGTGATCTCCGCCGCGCCGTTCCTTAGAAATACCGGGTTTTACCAATATGCAAATTAGTTCTCTGGCAGCGATGGGGGCGGGCCCCAGCACTGAAAATGCGATGGGGGCGTCCCCACTGCAGCTCGAGAACACGATCCTGCGACGCCTCTATCTTCGGCTGAACCCTCCCCTTCTCTGTCGTCTTCCTCCTGTGTCACCTCCGATGCCTGCGCAGTTGGCTCTTCCAGTGAGACACCAGCGGAGCCAAGTGCGAATGCCGGCCGGCGGCCATTTTTGGGTGGCCACTCCTGCATTGAACTACAAGAGAAAGAGCGGCCTCCCAAAAATGGCCGCTGGCCGGCATGCGCAGTCGGCTCTGCTAGTGTCTCACTGGCAGAACCAACTGCGCAGGCGTCGGAGATGACGCAGGAGGAAGATATAATAATAAATTTTATTTATATAGCGCCAACATATTCCGCAGCGCTGTACAATTTGTAGGGTTCAAATCCAGACAGAAAGATACATTACAAAGAAAATCATTTCACACAATGGGACTGAGGGCCCTGCTCGCAAGAGCTTACAATCTATAAGGTAGAGGGGGTGACACAAGAGGTAGCAGGGGCGGCATTGTTTATGCAGAAGACGACAGAGAAGGGGAGGATCCAGCCAAAGATAGAGGCGTCGCAGGATTGTGTTCTCGAGCTGCAGTGGGGACGCCCCCATCGCATTTTCAGTGCTGGGGCCCACCCCCATCGCTGCCAGAGAACTTATTTACATACCCTTCACAAAACGGTATTTCTAAGGAACGGCGCAGGGGAGCTCACATCTAAAGGTAAGAGACGAATAGCCTTTCCACAAAAAAAGAGGTTTTAATAGTAGAATCCCTTTAAGGAAGTTTTCCAGTTATGTTTTTCTGTAAAATTTCCAGTAATGCATTATTTGTACAGTAGTGCACTATAGAACAAACCAGAAAAGATCTTGGTTTATAGCAACAGATATATCAGATGTGCTACTACATAATACTGCTCCTCTAGAAGCTGGGCAGTTCTCTCCCATCCAGTAGGTAGTCCAATTGGCCGTACCTTGGAATTAGCAATTTCCAGGGTTGTGCACTGCTACATAATATGCATTACCACACTTGCAGTAAGTAGACCACTCATTGTGACTAGAGAACCTGTTAAATGAATTTCTATGTTAGTGCTACTTTCACACTGTGGTATTGTGTCAGGCAATATGACTGCCAACGACAGCTTTTCACAGGTGGACGGCTCCTTACAGTGCAGCTAAAAAGATTATTCAGTGTTGTAAAATCCTAAGCACAGGCCATCAATATAGGATTGTGGAGATGCAACTATGGTGCTTGGGCTAGTGCCAGTCTCTTCATTTACATTGGCTCTAGATTCAGCTGTATTCTGTATGTTTAGTGGTGGCTCTTCTAGGTATTGAAGTGTTGCCCCATTAAAATAAATGAGACAATACTTCCAGGGCTGTTTTAACACATTGGTGGGTGCCCCCCCATCACCACCACCTAGTTGCTCTCACACAGTATAATGGCTCCCTAGTGGCCCCATTCAATATGCCCCTTATAATGTCCCCCTCCAGGTTGCCTCCACAAAATCATATCCCCCACCTGTCTTGCTGCCCCCAGTGTCACCCCACAGGATACTGTCCTCACTCCAGGTTTCCCCACAGTATCATGTTGCCCGACCCCCAGGTTGCCCACATAGTGTCAAGCCCAGTCACCCCCTCCCCCAGTATTATGTCTTCACCTCAGGTTGCCCCCACAATATCATGTCCCGCCATCACTCAGGTTGCCCCCACAGTGTCAAACCCAAATATTCCCCAGTATCATGTCCTCACCCCAGGTTTCCCCCACAGCATCATGTCCCCCCACACTGACATGACCCCCTCAGGTTGCTCCCACAGTATCATGTTCCCCCCAGGTTGCTTCCATAGTGTCATGACCCCAGTTGCCTCACCAGTTTCATGTCCACCACTGTATATATCAAAGAAAAAAAGCAAACCTTAATACTCAGCTTTCCCCCCTTTCATTCCACTCTCTGGTCTCGGAGCAAAGACAGTGGCAAGGTGGTGAAGCAGGGAGTGGACGGCTCCCTACCTCAGCACTGGCTTCAACTCATCGGTGTCCAGCTTTACACTTTCCCCAGCCTCCTCTGATTTGACCAATTTCTGGACAACCCCTTTAAGTAAAAACAGCAGTCAGAGGTATAGAAGGAAGCGGTCCCAACAGCTGACTGGCTAATGTGCCAAGAGTTGTACCCAAGGTACTATGTATAACTTGGTACCCACTCAGAGGAATGACCCTCTATGTAACATAAGGACAATTTGAGCCCACCAGAACTGGACTAAAGGCCCTACTGCACTGCCCAATAGTCAGGGCAATTTTTGCGAATGTTCATTTATAATAATTGTCCGAACTGTGCTGCCAACTGAGGCCAATACTACATCAGATATACAGTAGTATAAAATAGGCAGACGAAGGGCAGTACATCACCCGTGTATTCAGAAATGTGCTGCCAAAATACAATGCAGTCAAATAGGGGAGAAACAATCACTGTAGTATGGGTCTATGTCAGTAGGTGACTGTGAACAAGAGCACATCCTGCCCAGGAATGGTCCAAATCTTACAATCCTTATTTGTACACAGTGGCTCTTATTGGAGATTATGAAAGGGATCCCCCCCTCCCCCCATGATGTTAATATACCCTAATACAGACTGAAGTTGTCTTCACTCCTTAAAGAATATCTAACTGCTTATTAAAAGTGACAACTACTTATGGGTAGAGATGGGCGAACCACTTCGGAATGAGCCGAATTTATCAAACAAGTGAGGATTTGTCTTGGATGAACTAAAATGGTTCCCCCAACTTGCATAGCAGTAAATTATTATCATCTGGGGTCTAGTGAGCCCCCAGAGTATAATAGGTGGAGACCATAGGAAGGTAAAAAAAAATAAAATAAAAAGCATTTATACTCACCTCCCCTCACCTCTTTTGGACCTCCTCGCAGCATTCGGTGCTCTCCTGGTGACGTCATGCATCCGGGGTTCACCGCTGAAATGAACCAATAAGACCTAATCACAGACGCGTGACGTGGCCTTAGGCGCATGACGTCACAGAAGAGACAGAGAGCGCGACTCACCAAAAGAGGAGAAGGAAGGTGAGTATAAATGCTTTTTATTGTTTTACACCTCCCCTGGGTCTTCACCTGTTATATTCTGAGGACTGAAGAGACCACAAAGGATAATAATTTCACTTCCAGTTCTCTCTCAACTTGTTCAACCCAAAATGAATCAGACACCCAAACCACCAGAACCCGAAACTGATCTTGAGAGATTCGCCCATTTCTACTTACAGGACACTAGAGTAAGTCACATGGTATGACATCTGTGCATGCATATTATCATTGGGTATCAGATATGATTTAACCCAAAAACTACTGATATTGGCTGGAAAAAATATGGTTAAGAAGCCACAAAGTAGTGCCCTGACCTCCACCTGCTGCACTGAGGGCACCTGGCACAAGAGCTAATACAGTCAGGGTTCCTCCACATCTGCATTGTATGATGTTTTCTGGGACCAGAAGAAAGAATTAAAGAGGACCTTTCATGTCCTCGGGCACATGCGGTTTTATATACCGCTAGAAAGCCGACAGTGTGCTGAATTCAGCGCACTATCGGCTTTCCCGTTATGTGAGATATTGGTGCCGTTTCCAATGTCTGCCCACTGTCAGATGGGTGTTCCTGACAGTCTAGCTGAGCCGTGAGTAATGCCTTCCCCCCTGATAGTACTGTCCGTAGCTCGGTACTATCAGAGGGGTATTCCATAATGCCCAGCGATGACCCTGTGAGGAACGATCTCTCCTGACAGTACTCGCCCATAGCCTTGTACTGGGGGTTGTTTCTCACAGCTCAGCGTCATCGCAGGACATTAAGGGACGCCCCCTCTGGCAGTACAGAGCTATGGACGAGTACTGTTGGGAGTGTGTGTGTGTGTGTGGGGGTTCCTCACAGCCCAGCTAGACTGTTAGGGCCCCTTCACACAGAGTTTACGTACGTTATGTACAGAATACACCGAGTGCATACAGAATACACGGGTGTAAACTCCGTGTGAAGGGGCCCTTAGGAACACCTTTCTGACAGTGGGCAGACATCGGTAACAGCACCGATATCTCTAGCCCCAGGGCACATCACCTGAAAGCTGAGAGTGCGCTGAATCCCCCGTGGTATATAAGACCGCATGTGCCCGAGGACATGAAAGGTTCTCTTTAAAGAATAAAACAGATCCGTCTAATGACACGTGACAATGGATCATGAGGGACTCCGCTGACTATAATAGGGTCTGTCAGGTATCTCTCGTCTTCTCTCTGACATTGCTGCACAAGTTGAACTTGCAGAACTTTTTTTTGTCTGCAATTTCAGATGGGCTCCGCACGGAATGGACTCTGACAGATGTGAACAGAGCCTTAGTTGTGTTTTAGCAGGCACTTTATGGGAGTGACATCTGAGACACTTATGGGGTTATTGGTATTATTTTAGTTACTTATAGATTATCTGAGGCAAGCACATAGATCTGACCAGGTAATGTAGGGTGGCTTAGGTATATTTGCACATGTCTGCAGCTGTCCTATATATCTCAGTTTGCAGCCTGTAGTGCAGAATCCTTCCAATTGTGATTAATGGAACTGATTTAAAGTGTGCAATGGAGCTGCTACGTGTGAACACAGTCTTAAAGTTACAGCACACTAGTGCACAGCTCCATGCCCCCTCCCCTGTCCCTCTCTGTATACAGCTGTCCTGTGTATCTCCCTGCCCTGTGCTGATATAAGGTGTTATTCCAGTGTCTGCCCTCAGAGACTTCCCCACAGCCCTCCTTGTCTCCAGTGACGTGCAGCGTGTCAGCCACAGACCTGACCTCCCACCACTGCACAGCGCCCCCTAGCGGCACAGCTCCTCTATCTTATATATACAGCCGGCAAGAGGCGACTCACAAACACACCGAGAGAAGTGCGAGAGGTTCTTGTGTCATCGCATCCAGCAGCGGGGTAAGTAAGGGGGACCCCGAGACACTGACTCCTCCCAATGTCTTACCACTACTTTTTGGGTTTGTGCAGCACGGGAGGGGTTAAATTCAACTTCTTCCATATAGAAGTCACTGTCACCTGGTGGATCAGTTCCAATTTTTCAGTAACTTTACAGCTATGAAAACCATTATTGCTATCACTGATGTTGTGCTTGTTTAGTACATTGCTATAGTATCAGTATGTCTGGTTAGTTTATTGCTATTATTAGTTTATTTAGTACATTGCATTAATAATATTAGTATGTTTAGTACATAGCTATTATCATATTACTATGTCCAATACATCACTATTATATTATCAGCATGCTTCTCATAGCATATAACTATCTCCAGTATATCACTATTACAATATCAGTATGTTTAGTACATAGCTACTTTATTACTATGTCCAGTACATCACTATTCTAATATCAGCATGTTTGTTATAGCATATAACTATCTCCAGTATATCACTATTATAATATCAGCATGCTTCTTATAGAATATAACTATCTCCAGTATATCACTATTATAATATCAGTATGTTTAGTACATAGCTACTTTATTACTATGTCCAGTACATCACTATTATACTATGTGTATGTTTCGTATATCACTATCATACCTCCATGCCCAATACATCACTATTATAATATCAGTATCTTTGTACATAGCTGTTATATTACTTTGTCCAGTATATCACTATAATATGCGTATGTTTCGTATATTACTATTATCATATCTCTATGTTATAATATCAGTATGTTTGTTCAGTAGTTGCACTGGTGTGTGATATTATCCGCCTGCCGCACGTGCTGTGAGTTGTTATCTATATTTGCACACTTGTCACTCTGCTGCAACCATTGGTGCACATACAAGTAGTTATGAATATGTATTTCATAGCACACGGTGCAGACACTTCACCTAGATACATGCTGTGTTTTTTACTTGTGAGTTGCTTTTTGTGTTCTTTGTGCATACAATACATATTATTACCTGTACCTGATATGTACTATACTTTGTGTTGATGTTGAGTGATATTTACACCTAACTTACTTGTATCTATTATAATCTGGTCTTTGCTGACTGCAGTGCTCTGCTCTACTGTATGTGTGCATGACCCATGGATAACTTCTATCACCCTGTCGCCATTTGTTGGCCATTGTGAGTCTCCCTTTTGCACTTTTACATGGCTACTCCCAGCTTGAACTTTGCGACTCTTTTAGTAGATTGGATACATATAATAGGATAAAAATAATGGACACAAATCAGACTGCCCAGACGGTCCTGTAACCTTTCTGTCTGTGGACACCCTTTAGAAGAAAAAAACTGCACTCACACAAGCCCTTTCTTTGTGTCTCTCCTGTCTCAAGCTGGAACTCCCTTTATACCTTGCTATGCTTTTACACTTTCTTGGGTTTTACATGGTGTAGTTATTATTGCATACAATGTTTTTTATATTCTATGATGTGTGATATTGCACAATATTTGCAGGTATAGGCTCTGATCATGACTTTTATAATTAATCCTTTTATGTCTGTCTCTTCAGACTGTCACTTTCATGGTCTCTTCGTGGACTTAGCATGTGCTTACTGGCTACCTAGAAGCTTGTGGTTCTCTTTTAGGGTCAATGCATGTGTATTAGCTATGTAATTTGCAGGCAGAAAATCTACAGCATAATACAGTAGATGGATTTTTATGCATACCATCTATACAACGAAGAAACTTTCATTGCATAAATTGTGTAGATTTGCAAAGCATAGGGTAAAATCTGTGGCAAATTTGCAAACAAATTCAGTGGCAAAATCTGAGTTTATATGCCTGCTCCAGAAATTACACATCAACTTTATTGCGATCTGCTTGTAGCCTAAGCCATTCACCTATTAATTTGGATGTGTAGACATAGGGGCGATGGAAGTGAAGAAAAGTTCTTTTGAGAAGTGTCTCATATACCTAGTAAATGTCTCCAAATGTGCATGTGAAATCAATAGCTCACACATTTCCAATGCTCTTTGGAACTTGAAATGTAAAGTGTTGAGTTCTTAGAGGAAATGCATAAAATTCAGATTTAAGACATTTCCATCATTGGTTCTTGTTAGGGACATTCCCCATTGGACTTATGTAGAGTACCTGGATCTATACAAGGGCTGATAATGGTCGGAGTCATAGTATAGACAGTGATGCTGGAGATTTACTTTATGACTTGTTTAGACTAACAATTACATGTGGTGTTGGGTACCTTGGCAGTGAAAATGTTAAAGGGAGAAAGCTAAACCCATTGTCTTGAGTGTGGCTAAACATTTGCCTAGGTAATATAGGGGCGGAGGGGGCGATACTACAAAGCACATATCTCTGTGTCATCTAATTCCTGTCCAAAAAGTGGGCCAGCAGAGTGTTTGACTTGGATTGTGGCTAAGGCTTGTTTAGCAGAGGTGCTGACAAGACAACCTGCAAGTGATTTGGCAGGTCACAAGATGTACATTGCTATGGGATTACTAACACGCACCTAAGCTCGTGTATATTATATATGATTTGTGGAGATATAGATATTGTGCTGACCTGAAATTTCCAGGTGACCTGAAGTGCCAAGCTTTGAGTTGTGTTCTATTGCAGGTTTATTTGCGCTGCAGATTTTCACCCTTTACTATACATACAGTGAATTCCATGGCAAATCCCCAGCAAAAGATGTATGTAATACACTTGGATTTTTCTGGCTTGGCAAAAAATCCACTGCAGAAAATTGGCACAAGTTGTTCCTATAGGACATACACAAGCAGGGTGGCCACCATAGATTCGCTGGCTACTATTTTGCTATGTACAGTACCCGCATAGTGGTTAAGATTTTAGCAAATCTCATCCACATTCTGTAACCAAATCTGTGATGCAAATTGACCCGCACTTGTTGTTTTTAATCCACAGCATGTCAACTATGCTGTAGGTTTCCCACACATCTTGCAATGCAAAAGTTATAGGCAAATAAGACTAAATTGGTGAAAAAGAGGAATTTGTTCCTAGCGCCACCTATAGGAATGTAGCAACCTATAACTGAGAGCCTGTTCCATTTGGAGGAGTTATACTGGCATCACTATTAATACCAGGTATTCATCTTAAGAAAGCTACCTTAAAATAGGTGGCACTAAATAGCAAATTACTTTTTTCACCAATGAGGTCTTACGTGTAAATTTGTTGCCCAGAATTCTTAGCAGGGCATGCATTATCTTGGCAGCCCCACTGCAATTCCAATTCCTGTTCAGGTACTTTTTTATGATAGACGGATTTGACACAAACTTGCTACTGAATTCTCCTGATTGAAAAGTAACAATAGAGATGTCCCAGGTGAATGCAGCCTTAGGCCACAAATAACAGGTACCCTATAGGATGTCCATAGTGGACATTCTGTAGAGGACCAGGCCAGCAGGAAAACAGCCAAAGAGGTTGTTTTTTAGTATTTTACTCTTGCCTGTTTTCATCTGTTGCAAAGGTTGACGCAGAACCTGCCATAACCTGCCATAGGTTCAAATCCCACAGCTCAGGACACTTTGCGCTGCAAGATTTTTTATAGGATTTCTTAAATCATATCCACTATACTGCTACTGTATATCACCACAAGTGATACCCTCCGGCCTAAGACTTTATCTATAGACATTTCAGCAAACCTTGCACAGCTACATATAAGATTCTTTGGGGAATAAGTTTTGGTAGTAGTAGTGGGGTTTGGGTCTATGTTCTGTGTTAACCATAGGTAGTGAGGGGATGCTGATATTGCGGTCACATCAGGTCTGGGAGCCTTCCCAATATAAGGAGACCAGTACTATAAACAATACATTATAGCCTGGGTGGGCCTGGTACAAACTTGGCATTTGGGCCCATGAGTTTAATGTCACGCCTCCGTCCACATGTGGGGTGACTACTGGTGACATTGTTAATGATATAGTGAACAGGTGTATGGTGTACAAAATGTGTAATGTTTCTCCGGGGACCATAGATTTCGACAATAGATTTCGCCACAGACCCCGCACCTTGTGTGTTTTAGCAATAGTAATAAAATATATCAAACTTTTCATTCATTCAAAGGAGAGAAACCTTTTATTCCAAAAATATCAGCCCTGAAGTTCTACTAGTAAGCTTTATGACTGCGTAAGCCTGCGGTGAATATGAAGTCAATGAGAATCTTCGGGTCAACCTGACAAGGCCAATTTCTAAACTTCAGAGAGCAAAAAGAATTATGAAAAATGAGAAAGGAGATGGAGTTTGTCTTTAAAATCCCGAAGTAAAATAACAGGAAAGAGGAATGTGAAAGGGGAGAGGCAGGAATCTAAGCTGATGAAAAAAGGAACGAAATGAGAGGGAGTGAGAGAGAAAGACAGCAGGGGACACACCACAGAATAGCTGCTGGGTTTCTATGAGGTGGATGGAATAAAGAGCTCACCAGGGTGCCTTATTACCCCAGTTTCGGGGAGGATCATTTCTAAAGGGCATTTTCTGACATTTCAGAAGAGCCAGCTCAGTGGAAGTGAGATTAAGAGAGGGATTGGAACAGTGTCAAGGAAATACAGTAACATTATCCGAGGAGTATAGAATTTAGATGCTAGATTTCCTTGTATTAGATTCTTCATTTCCTTGTATTAGATTCTCTTTGACTCTATTCTAATAATAATACATTTTATTTCTATAGCACCAACATATTCCGCAGCGCTGTACATTTTGTAGGCTTCAAGTACAGACAAAAGAGATACATTACAGAGAAATAGCCAATTCACACAATGGGACTGAGGACCCTGCTCATAGGAGCTTACAATCTATGAGGTAGAGGGGGTGACACAAGAGGTAGCAGGGGTGGCATTGCTTATACAGTGGTCTGAAAATTTTGTAATAGAGGTTACTGTCATTACAAAAACATTAAATTGTATGAGCCGTCACTGGTCGTCTCCTTTAATGTGTGGATGGTACCTGGACATATAAAGTTAGTCTCAAACAGCATTCTCAGTTCTATATCTGATTATGGCCTACTGTACATAGTTATCCATAGGTTTTAAAGGGTCTTCCCTGGGAATTTGTGGTGCACAGCAATATAATCCTATTAGTTTTATCATGTTTTTTTCATACCGTCCCCAGTTGCCCCCTACTTTTTGGGTATGGTACAGATAGCTTTTGACTAGAGGCGGCCATATACCTTTAATAGTTGCCGACCTTATGCATGCTTAGTCAATAGTTTCCATTCCCAATCTGCTCATTTCCATTCCTATACATATGCATGCTTCTTTCATTCAAGGAAAGGGATATGCAAATAAGTCATCATTGGTAGAGAAGGAGAACTTGCTCTAGTGCCACCATTTGGAAGGTAGTTCCCTATAGATAAATGCCTGGGTTTTTGAAAGCATAAACCAGGATTAAAGGAATTCTACCACTAAATATGTATTTTTTTGTGCTTTAGACGTCGGAATATCCTTTAGAAAGGCTATTCATCTCTTACCTTTAGACATGGTCACCGAGCCGCCGTTCCTTAGAAATACCGTTTTTTACTGGTAAACAAATGAGTTCTCTCGCAGGAATAGGGGCGGGCCCCAGCGCTCAAACGGCAATGGCAGCATCCCACTGCTGCCAGAGAACTCTCTCCTGCAACGCCTCCATCTTCAGCTGCATCCTCCCCTTCTCTCATCGTCTTGCGTCTGGGTCAGCTCCGATGCCTGCACAGTTGGCTCTGCCAGTGAGACACCAGTAGAGCCGACTGCGCATGCCGGCGGCCATTTTTTTTTGTTTGGCGTAGGTTTAGGGGAGCGTACTGCGCCGGCGCGCAATTGCGGCCTCGAAAAAAGAATGCAGCTGAAAATGAAGGCATCGCTGGAGAGAGTTCTTTGGCAGCAGTGGGGATGCCCCATCACCGTTTGAGCACTGGGGCCCGCCACCATTGCTGCGAGAGAACTCATTTGCATACCAGTAAAAAACGGTATTTCTAAGGAACGGCAGCGCGGAGACCACGTCTAAAGGTAAAAGATGAATAGCCTTTCTAATGGCTATTCCAACATCTGAAGCACAAAAAAGTGGTAGAATCCCTTTAAACTCTTTCATCCAAGGGCACATTTTTCTGAATAGGAAAAGGGAGAATGTCACCGCCAGTCACTTCTGGTGACACTTGTCTCTTATTACAACAAAGGATCAGACATGTAAAATTCGGCATGCCTGATCCTGCTTTCCTCAATATCATTTGTCGAAGAGTTGGGATACCCTCTGTGGTCAGGTTCTGCCATCATTAAAGAGTTTATCCATGATTACAAAATATGGCTTCTTTCTTCTTATATGTAAGTGACATCATGTCCATTGGTCACTTGGCCATTTGAACTAGACTAAGCTATAGCATTGTTATCTGACCAACAGAAGTAATGTCATTTCCTGAAAAGAACAAAGCAGCCATGTTTTCTAGTTCTGGACAACCCCTTTAATCTGATCACTTTTTATTTTTGGCTCACTGTGTTTGGGTTAATATTAACTTCTTTAAAAGTTATGAAAGAATATTTCAATTGTGTGCTTTGAACTTGGCTGCGATTCAGCTGCAAAACATCCATGTAATCCAGTGTGAAGATGACTAATTTTTAACTTGTTTGTACTAAGATATTGTAAGCTTACGTATTTTGTTTTTCTGAATTATCAAGACATTTGTGCCATCATCTTCATAATACAGGCTTAATATGCAAGCTCGGGGATATTAATGAAGTCAGGTAAATAGAGTCTGGATTACAGAATAAGTCCTGGGCGAGGCGAGCCTGGCATTATGGAATGGGTGTTTTTTTTTATTAGGGAGCCTTCACACGGAGTAAGTATACGCTCCGCTCATTCTGAACGCAAAACACGTTCAGAATGAACGCGTAAAAACCAGCTCCCATTGACTTGTATGAGCGCTCCCCATTGAAATCAATGGGAGGCTTTTTTCCCTATTTCTTTCAATGTTATACGCGGGTGTATGTTGACACCCATTCAAGTCAATGGGAGCTGGTTTTTATGCGCTCATTCTAAACGTGATGTAGGGCCCCTTCACACAGCATAAGCGCAATGCTCATTTAGACACGTATACACGTGTCCGAGCGCGGCGCTTCAAAACAGAGCCCATTGATTTCAATGGGAAGCGTGCGTATATCGGCATATACGCGCGCTTCCCATTGAAATCAATGGGCTCTGTTTTGAAGCGCCGCGCTCGGACACGTGTATACGTGTCTAAATGAGCGGCGCGCTTATGGGGCCCTTACGTTTAGAATGAGCGGAGCGTATACTCCGTGTGAAGGCTCCTTATTTTCTACTTGACTATTTGGATACAACAAACGACATTCTTTCAATTAAAACATAGTTCCTTGCCATTCTAGTTCAGGTGTCTCTTTTACATATTGAAGTTTACTGCCCGGACACTACAAGAGGGATTATATACCCCCTAATCATACACAAAGTAATAAAAAACCTGCTCATCCAAATTAGTCAGTGTCCCCTACTGTGATAAAGGTCCATGATCCTTTGTGCTGGCTAGGAGGATTCTACTGTGACAATACATTAACCTAATCTAATTTGGATAAACCTGTTTATCGAGACCTCTTTTGAAGGTAAATTACACAATTCGATCTTTCCTACCTGTTTCACTAAGATCAGATTTCTATTGTCCCAAAACTAATCATAATCCTAGCCTCATTGTCCTGAAATACAGAGGATAGAGTTAAAAGACTGGCTGGTCATCCTACTTGAATTCCTTATTGTCAGAGCTGGAACATACAAGCAGGTAATTGCTACTTAAGATGACGGTGTTTACCCTTGGTTTGTATGCAGATGTTAAGAATTGCAGAGTGTAAGGATCTGGCATGTAAACCTAATGCTGGAGATAAACTTTCCTTCCATTGCCTGGGTCTGAGATTCAAACTGCACCCCCGTTGCATTCATTTCAATGGGAACGTTGGAGGTAACCGAATGCAATATTGGAAATGAATTGAACAGTTTATATGCGTCCATTGCGACCACCATCGCAACGGGGCAAAACGTTCCGCATTCTCAGATTTGTGAGGGCCTTGGTTCAGCAATTTATTCTCTATCCTATGGATAGAGGATTAACTATTTTGTGGCATAAGCTCTTTAAAGTTACACTAAGAGGTGAAGTAGTCAGAATTGTTATATAACTATTAAAGGATATTTTCAGGATGTAAAACTTCCACCTTTTTGTAACCGACATCTTGTGGTATAAGAATATTTGGTCATATCTGAGAGCAGGCATGAAGATAGGTTTATAAGTTCCTGGAAACATCATTGTATTCCTAGAAGATAGGACTGAGAAAACAATGCATTGAATAATCACACCAAGCTGACAGCAGCTTCTTGGCCTCAAGATGCAAAGATAGGAAGGCCCCCTGACCATCAGGGCACATGAGGAGCTGCTAGGTTTACCACGGTCACTTTTTGCAAAGATTTATCAGCAGGCAGCCTGGTAGGTAAGCGACTTTGAACAGTGGTGTGAAAATCTGTCCTTTGCTTTTAACCTTTCTGAACTATGCATTTCACCCCTCCCAACCCCATATGTTGTCTTTTGCCTGAAGAGAAGTAAATGTGTATACCATTAGCTGGGAAAACATAGGACTGTATGTCAGCCGACTATTAGTAATAATATAATACTTAGACCTATGTGAAGTGGACATTGCAGGAGTTTTCCCTTTTAATAAACAGGGATTCAACCTCGCCTTCCGTCACCTCTTTTGGGCCTCCTCGTGTCATCCGGTTCTGGTGACGTTATGATCCCAGGGTCACCACTGAAGTCTGTGACTGGGCCACAGTGGTCACAAGGGCACAAGTTTTCCCTTTTTAGAATTCTGTTTTAGGAAAACAATTGCCATGTTCTATTAGACTCTTAGAGAATGTATAATTATATAGTTATTGTCCCCTAGAACATGATGTGCTCCTCCGAGAACCATACACTGGCACATGGAGTCCGTGCGGCTTCATATGATGGAGTCTGCAGTGAATATGGGATGTATCATTGCCTATTGCATCTCTATTACGGGTACAATATCTGGACACATTCATTTCTTCTGAACCAAACTTCAATCCCTGTATGGATCTAAGTCCAGTTTAGTAGAACTACAGGCAGCCATAATATAGGTGCTAAAATGTAATAATTTTTAAAAATGGTGCTAATGGGGGTATTCCCACAGTCCTTAGGGTAGGAGCTAGGTAGGGGGGCCTCTGCTGATCGATAGAACAGGGGTCCCAAGGTCTGCCATTCTTGCGTACTGCATGACCTTAGGAGGAATTGAGTTTGAATCAAGGAGCGGTCAAGATGTTCGCTGACAGATTCTATGGGACTCTATTCAGGCTCTATGGGACTAATAAGACTATCTTTGTCAGACCTATAGATTCTGAATGGAATAGCAATGAGCATGCTCGACCTTTCAAACTACTCCTTACTACAACCATGCAGTAACCAGAAACGTGTGAGCTGTATAGCCAACTATATTTGTTGTAATTGGAGATGGGCAAACCTCTCAGTATTCATTTCAGATTCAGATGGCTCGGGTCCAAGATTTGTTTTGGTCAAACAAGTTTGGTATGAGCCGCATCTTAAATAGGGGCTTAAAACATGGCGTAGAACAATGTCAGGGCTCCTAGGAACCTATCTATCTATCTATCTATCTATCTATCTATCTATCTATCTATCTATATCTATCATCTATCTTTCTAAGGCAAACACAGCCAAAGTTATGTCAAAGTGAACGTGACATTATTATATTCTGAGGTCTCTTCAGACTCCAGAGTATAATAGGTGTAGGCCCAAGGGACGTGTAACAAATAAAAAAACCCTTTATTCTCAGCTTCCCTCACCTCTTTTGGGCCTCCTCACATCATCCATTGCTCTCTCTCTGCCCTGATGGCACACTCAGCATGCCCTTGTGACCACTGTGGCCCAGTGACAGACCTCAGTGTTGACCCTGGGATCATAACGTCACCAGAACCAGATGACATGAGGAGGCCCAAAAGAGGTGACGGAAGGTGAGGTTGAATCTCCATTTATTTGGTTTTGTAAAAAACTGAACAATTTGGACCCAGCTTGGTACAAGTCTCTGGTTGTAATGCAGGACTCTCAAATCTAGACAGAAGACACTTGTGTAAGGGCACATGTATTGATGACCCAAGCTGTGTCTGTAGGGCCCTCCTGAAGGGACATTTCTCATTTAGAGTTCAGTCAAGGTGACTTAATAGCTTTTAGGATGAAAATTCCTTCTTACTGAAGGGCTCTTCAGGATTTTCCACTTGACGTTATATGAGGAAGCACACAGCATGTTTATATGTAATGAAAACCTTTAAATTCCCTCAGCCTCATGTGTAAGACATGTGTGAAACATATGTGAATTACTAGGGACAAGGAGAAAAAGATTCCTGATTTCAGAGGGTGCCCAGGTCATGACATGAACTGGTCGTATTCATTAGATTCTCTGCGATTTCCAGGTATTTTAGTTATATACCATGAATGGAAGAATAAATATACTTGGCAAATGATAGGTACATTAGTGCAAGTCCACAATTTGTACTGTCATGGTCTTCTCCATCATTGTATAGCCCATACTCAGTATATATAAAATATAGATGGTAGGAAGCAGGCAGCTCCTGTTACAGTGTGTCAGGGAGCTTCACCTTCATCTTACAAAGCTCTTTCCTTAGAAGGATCTCCTTTCATGGTCTTGAGACTAATAGACAATTGTGTGTATGTTAGGATAGGGAGGGTACATTTTCATTGTATGTGTACAGTGAGATGATGTAGATGTAATCCTTGTCTCTCTTAATCTGTCACTTTTAGGATCCTGTATCCCTTTTAATGTCCTAATCCATTGGGTACACAGGACATGGTGTCAGGGGTATCGATGGTGGAGTTAGATGGACAGATGTGGGTAAAGATATAAACATAGAAGGTTACCTATTATAATGTGGAAACACAAAGGGATCATATATGGAAAGTGTTTCAAGAAGTTAAAAAAATACAAATTCCTGAAAATCATGATAATAATAATAATAATAATAATAATAATAATAATGTTTCAGTATACACTTAAAGGGGGTGTCCATTTTTTACTATTTTTTTTATTAGGAGGGACCCCAAAAATAAATTGACCACAGAGTTCTCTGTTGCTGCAATCCCCAGCAATCACTTATAATCTTTGGTCTTACTTACATATCCAGGGCTGTAGAGCTTTTGACTGGCTACGCAGATCGGGTCAGTGTCAGAGGCAGTGAAGGTATATCAGGTCACTGCCATAACCTGGTGAGTGACAACTCATCGAATCTATTAACACCTAAGACGAATATAGATGTTAACCCATTGACTGCCATATGGAATCTGTACCCCTTGGCCTCACACTTGTTGTGCCTGCCCCACATGTTTTATTAGGGGGAAGGGCAGGGGGTATGAGCTTATGCACATGTGGTTAAGGGTCATTTAGTCATCAAAGGGCACGTGTAAAAAGAAAAGCAGATCTGTGGTCATTTTAGACTGATTTCCTGTTGCTTATCTAAGGTCTGTGTGGTTTAGCCTCGTAGTCTTCAGAATTAGGTAAGGTTTTTCGTGATGTAATAGTTGTTATATTGTCATCAGCTTTTACAACACATCACCATACAGAGTGCTAACATCAATGGTATACACTGAGAGTTCTATAATAATTGATTGATATATAATTGTATTAAAAAGGGAATATCTATTACCTATTGTTACCCCTGCAATTTTATTTATCAATGGACTTGATTCAATAGCCCTACATATACCAGTTATGTACCCTGCATATAATAGTGCACATGTATGATGTTTGTTGGGTTTGGACACTTTCCACCTGATATGTGTTGATTCTGGGAAACCCCTTCAAAGTTGCCCCATAAGACTGTGTAAAATACAATAGTAGCAAAAGTACAGCAAAACAATGCAATGTAAGCAAAACTGAAGTTTCCTAAGCACTCAGTTGTTAGTAAATCCTTACCCTGTGTTGAGTAACATGGACAAACAATGTCCTGACCATCACTCTTTATTAGGACATGGCTGGCCCATTAAATGCCCATGTCACCTGTAAAATGGGATGCAGAGCATGAGCTGAGAGATCAGCCCACTCATCCAGGAGGTCTCTGCTCTTTTCGGGAACCTCCTGGATTTTCCGGGAAAGCCCAAGTATTCTTTTGATTGTAAATAGTTTTTAAGTGTCTGGTTATATTTCCCAATGGTCACTGTAAATTCCTTAGAAAGAAGTCAGCTGGAGATTCTGTTTTTCACATTGTCGTCTTCTTTGATCTGAATAGCTATCATGTGTAAATATCAGGGGACGACTATATTTATCAGTGTGTGCCTCCAGTTATCTGTGTGTTTGGAGTCCCTGCTTCCTAACTTGATACATTTTTATATTATTTATATTATTTGTAACAATAGCAGATAACTGACCTAGCAGTATCTATGTAATAGATCATTTTCATTCTTTTTGAGCCTGTTTTTCCTTTATCACTGTAGCCTAAACACTATTATTAGTTGGTTATCCCGTGAAGTGATGCTTGCACTATTTTCTATCTCGCTGACATGCTGTTATTGTTGCCGTGTTTCCTGCTATTTTTATGTTTCTGTTTAGTCAAGCTTTTGTAGCTTTTGAGTGTCTGGGACTTAATGCTGTTGTCAGGAACTTGTCATGTCAGTTGTTAGAGACTCGGCTTTCAAGGATTATAGGAATTGTAAGTAATGGGCTGGTAAATCTGACTTGTGTAAACTTCCCCTCCAGCTGCAGTTTTTACCTGCTTGTTGCCTTAGCATGCTGGTACTTGTAGTGACCATACTGGCAAAAGACTTGGATCGTCTTCCTCGGTACTAAAGTAGTTTGTCTTCATTATTTTCGTTAATAAATGTTTTATATGTATTATTTTTTAAATTACAGTGTCACAGTCTAACAATATTGTTTTATCTCAACAGGTTGTTGCCCTCCATCACCTTCTGTATCAATGAGCGCTGCAGACTTTGTTGCCGCTATGGATTACATGGACAGCATGAACTCCAGCGATCTGAACATCAGCTGCTCCTCTGCAGACTGCATCACCCTGGAGTCAGTGTCGTGCCCCAATACATTGAACAGGACTGCTCTGTTATACACCCTGGCCATCGTCCATATATTTATCTTTGTTATAGGACTTTTGGCCAATTCTGTAGTGATTTGGCTCAATCTTCAGTCTAAGACCACTGGTTATGAAACTCACTTGTACATCTTCAATTTGGCCGTGGCTGACCTCTGTGTACTTTTGACCCTGCCTGTATGGATTGTTTCATTAGTCCAGCATAACCAATGGCCGATGGGTGAGATGACCTGCAAAGTGACCCACCTGATCTTCTCCATCAATCTGTACAGCAGCATTTTCTTTCTGGCTTGCATGAGCGTTGACCGCTATTTGTCTGTGTCTCTACGTGGAACCATTAGTAAACACAGGAGACAGATTATACGCCGGCTGGTTTGTGTACTTGTCTGGCTAGTTGCCTTTGCTGTCTCACTTCCAGACACATATTATTTGAAAACAGTGTCTTCTCACGTTACTAATGAGACTTTCTGTCGCTCCATGTACCCCGAAGATACATTCAAAGAGTGGCTACTGGGGATGGAAATCCTGAACATTTTACTGGGCTTCATCATCCCATTTGCAATCATTGCAATCTTCTATTGCCTCTTGGCTTGGACTCTGTCACCTTCTTCATTATCTTCTTCATCATCATCATCATCATCCTCTATGGATCAAGAGAGAAGAATCAGTGGAAGGCTCATTGTTTCTTACGTAGTAGTCTTTATGGTGTGTTGGTTACCTTACCACATTATGGTGCTATTGGATGTCTTTTATTTCCTGCACTTGTTGCCCTTCAGCTGCCTACTAGACAATTTCTTATACGCCGGCCTTAATATCACCCAGTGCTATTCACTCCTTCACTGCTGCATCAACCCAGTCTTGTACAGTCTTATTCACCGGAACTACCGTTACGAGATCATGAAGGCCTTCATATTCCGCTACTCATCGAAAACCGGTCTTACCAAGCTGATCGACTCCTCGAAGGTTTCCGAAGCAGAATATTCAGCTGTGGAGCAAACTCCTAAGTGAGGCCTAGAAAAGACGGAGCTGGCTGCCTCCATCACTCACCAGTATAGACTGAGTATCTGGGACCAAAAACTCATTGACATTCCTGCCGGTGCTGGCAGATGAGAGAAGAGTCTTCAGGCCACAAGTACAGCTTAATTAATAAAGCTGGCAGATCACCAAGATACATTTCCATCACCGAGAGAGCACAAGCAAACTAAGACTGTGCAGCAATAATAGCTGCGACCAGGGATTTCCTCGCTTGTCTCCAAACATCTGTCGCTGAACTGTACTCTGAATAGAGTTATAAATGGCACTAAGGAGCACGGACATTTGGTCCTATCTCACCGAATTTTCTATTAGAAAGGGCACTGCATGTTTATCACTTAATGGCCATAAAATGGTATACCCTGTTACCCCCTCCCCTCCTATGTCTACAAGACGCAGCACTCCCGTAAAAATAAGACTTTCAGCCAAATATTTCCTAACTGGCAACTCACCAGCAAATGAGGTCATAAATACCCACGGGGTAAACCCAACCTATGAATATCATGTCAGCCACTGCCTTTGTATATATGTAATATAAAACATCTTTGTAAAGCACATATATAAATATATATATTTTTCTATAGCTTATTGTATTTAAAAGCCATTTTACTTGGCGGTCCTTTGTATTTGAAATTCAAATAGACCTTTATATATATATATCCATATATGTATTATCTATATTTTCGAAGTGTTATGATAATTGCCAATGGTGATTGTTGTTTTTTTTATATCTCCCTTTGGTGGTTTTCACAAATACACAAAAAGCTCTTTTAACCATTAAAGCTTTGTACAAACAGTAGCCATTGTGTCTGTGTGAATTTTGCTGTGAAAAGTGTCTTGTGAGAGTATTAAATAGAAGTAGCCTCAGCGGGACAACTTGTTCTGCTAGCCAATGGGCAATGGTTCAAATGGAGCCTGTAGTGGAAAAGACAAATGAGATCCCTTATAGAGAATGGTTAGGAAGGAGATGCCCAGAGAGGAGATAAAAGGAACGTACTGAGGAGATGGAGGAGGATTGAGAACCGAACATAAATCCAAGGCCTAATGAGAGAAAACAAGGCATGCCCTCCTTATTGTGCCCAGGACAAGGAATTTATCTAATGCAAAGAAATCACCTTTAGTAAATAACACAGACCCTGGCTCATTGGATTTACTAGACTTGTCAGGCTGGGATTCTATCATTGGCTGGACTTTACAGCCTTGGCATCATGCAGGAATCTATAGCACCTATATACCTCAATGCTAGCACAATTCAGACAACAAGGTTATGTCGACCACAAGATGGCATTTTATAACACTGTATTGTAGCATATATACCATATCTGGACAAATATATTTTTCATCTAGCTCCCATCTTAAATAGGACCTTTCACCTCCTTGGGCGCATGTGGTTTTATATACCACTAGAAAGCCAATCGCCTTTCACGTTCTGTGCACCCGGTGAAGAGCTATCGGTGCAATACAGCAGTGCAGTACAGGTAATAAGCGCTACTGTGAGGAAGGGTGTCCCTGATTGACTGTCAGGAACGCCCTTCTGACAGTGAAGAGCTACGGTACCAGCACCGATAGCTCTTCACCTGGGGCACAGAACGTGAAAGCCAACAGAGCGCTGAATTCTATCAGCTTTCTAATGGTATATAAAACCGCATGTGCCCCAGGAGGTGGCAGGTCCTCTTTAAAGTGGTATTCCAGCAGATAAAATGTATTACATTAGATGAATGTACTCCAAACCTGATGACTGAGGCATAACCGACCAACCAACCATCACAAATTGGTGGGGCCTTCCTACTGTCTCTTGGTGGCAGATGTTGGGGGGCTTCACAAGACTGTTTTTTGAGTGTTTTCTGCTCTGTCTGTTCTGATTATTTTACAGCAAGTCCTATTCAGATTTGTTTTCACAGATTTGAGCCAATCGAAATCAATGGAACAATGAAAAAACAGATGACATTTGAATGCCCCCCCCATACCTTTCTACAAACTCCCGTTCACTTCAGTGGTGCTGTTGGGACTGGTGCGTTATGTTTTACAATTGAGGGGAGTCAGAATCACACTGATCTAACATTTACCAGCTGCCTAGTGAATCAGTGATGTTATATAATGGATTACCAGACCCTTTCTTTTGCAAATCTGGTCTTGAATACATAGCAAATGCTAAATTTGTATGTGATACATTTTGCAGCTGATTTTACTACGCCATACTATGACAATGGCAAAGATTTGTAAAGCGCATTTCTTAGCAAGGAAATTGTAGGGAGTGTTATGAAGTAAGGCAGCTATAGAGGTGCTCATCCCCAAGACCCAAAAGGGTCAGTTGTTTTACAGGGAACCAATTTACCCTTTAGTATATTTTCGGCATGTGGAAGGAAGCCGTATACCCCAAGGAAACCTATGCAGACATGGGGACAACATACAAACTTTATTTAGATGTTGCCTTTACTTGGATTTGAACCCGGGATCCCAACGCTACAAGGTAACGCTGCACTACATATTATAACATTGATCTGAATACCAACTTTGACTTTATACTGTATACCCATTATTTGCTATATGACCCTGTATTAGCCCTACTGGGATTATACTTAATCATATGTAACAACTATGAAAAGAAAAAATCCTGCAGGGTTTATCGGAGAGTGACAGAGAGGAGACAAGAATGTGTGACAGCAGTGACTCTATGTATACACATAATACATATACACAAGTTCACACTAAGCCCTGAGAAAACAGAACTTGCCTGTAATGTCTGGTTTCCTTGTGACCTTAGAGCACCTTGCTCATTACTGGACTTGTTGGAACAAGGCCCCTTACTCAGTCCTACATAACTACCCCCTACCTCTAATGAATTCCAGACGAGCAGAGGGAGACAGAGAGGGTGGGGGATCAAACACCTCACCCCAAGGCGATGAGCACTGGGTCCTGTAGGGTGACATCCATAGAGATCTTGACAGGCATGTTGATTGGGCAAGTGACAAAGTCATGTACTGAGAGTGACACATGTGTTCTCCAAAATAATGGAAGCCAAAGCTCCAAAGGCACTGAAGAAAAGCCCATTGTGATGCTAATATCTGTTAACATAGTAAGAGACAATGGCAATAAATAATGAACAATTAGATGCATATAATAAGAGCCTCAGGAGGTGTCTGATACACTTTATGTAAATATTACACATCCTCAATGGAATACTAGTCATATCCATACAAGTACTGAATAACTACCTAATAGGATAAACCTACAAGTGCGAAACAAAGGAATGGCTTTAATAACATTTCCTTTCATGTCCATTTTTCTCAACAAGGCCATTTACAAACAATGAGAGTCAATGAGTCTATTCACATGACAGTTTTATCTTTGTGATGGAACGGTCAATACAAAATAAGAGGTGTTATAGCTTGAGCTCTTTTGAAGACCCTCCTTGCAGTCAATGGGTCAGTTCTTACAGCTAGGGTTGAGCCAATCTTGAGATATCATGATCGTTTTTAAAATTATTATTATTATTATTATTGTTTATTTATATAGCACCATTAATTCCATGGTGCTTTACATTTGGGGGTTACATACAATTCACAAAATATACAGGTACATATCATACTAATAGTGATCGGCTGGCACAGTGGGGTAGAGGGCCCTGCCCGCGAGGGCTTACAATCTATGAGGGAAGTGGGTAGAGACAGAAGGAGAGGGGGAGACTGTGCAGATGGCAGTGCGGTGATAGTGTTATTGGAGGTTGTAGGCCTTCCTGAATAGGTGAGTCTTCAGGGCCTTCTTGAATCCTGTGATTGTGGGGGTCAGTCTTATGTGTCGTGGTAAGGAGTTCCAGAGTATGGGGGATGCACGGGAGAAATCTTGGAGACGGTTGTGTGAGGAGCGGATGAGGGCAGAGCGGAGTAGGAGGTCGTTGGAGGATCTGAGGTTACGTGTGGGCAGGTAGCGGGAGATTAGGTCAGAGATATATGGAGGGGACAGGTTGTGGATGGCTTTGTATGTTAGCGTTAGTAGCTTGAACTCAATTCGCTGGGCTATGGGTAACCAGTGGAGGGACTGGCAGAGGGGAGCAGCCGATGAAGATCGGGGGGTGAGGTGGATTAAGCGAGCAGCACAGTTTAAGGTGGACTGGAGGAGGGCGAGGGTGTTTGCCGGGAGTCCATGCAGAAGGGTGTTGCAGTAGTCTAAGCGGGAGATTATGAGGGCCTGGACGAGCATCTTGGTAGTTTCTGGGGTGAGGAAGGAGCGGATTCGGTGGATGTTCTTGAGCTGGAGGCGGCAGGAGGTGTTGAGGGCTTGAATATGTGGTTTGAAGGATAAGTCGGAGTCCAGGGTTACCCCAAGGCATCGGGCCTGTGGGATAGGGGTAAGTGGGGTTCCATTAACTTTGATAGATGGGTCAGGTGGAGGGGCCATACAGGATGGGCTGAAGATGATAAACTCTGTTTTCTCCATGTTGAGTTTGAGAAAGCGGGAGGAGAGGAAGGAGGCTACGGCTGCTAAACAGTCTGGAACTCTGGCCAACAGGGAGGTAATGTCTGGTCCAGAGATATATATTTGGGTGTCGTCGGCATAGCAATGGTACTGAAAGCCATGAGATTCTATGAGTTGGCCCAGGCCAAGGGTGTAGATGGAGAACAGGAGGGGTCCTAGGACGGAGCCCTGGGGGACACCTACAGATAGAGGGCGTGGTGAGGAGGTGGTGTGCGAGTGGGAGATGCTGAATGTGCGGTCAGAGAGGTATGAGGAGATCCAGGAATGGGCCAGGTCTGAGATACCAAGGGATGAGAGAATTTCTGACAGGAGGGAGTGGTCAACTGTGTCAAAGGCAGAGGAGAGGTCGAGGAGGAGGAGGACAGAGTAATGGCGCTTGGCTTTGGCGGTTAGCAGGTCGTTAGTGACTTTTGTTAGGGCAGTTTCAGTGGAGTGCCGGGGTCTGAAGCCTGACTGAAGTCTGTCAAAGAGCAGGTTGGACGAGAGATAGGAGGAGAGTTCTGAGTGGACGTGTTGTTCGAGAAGTTTTGAGGCATACGGAAGCAGTGAGATGGGACGATAGTTGGCAGGAGAGGACGGGTCGAGGGACGGTTTCTTAAGTATAGGAGTGACAGTGGCATGTTTGAAGGCTGAGGGGAAGGATCCATTGGTTAGGGATAGATTGAAGAGATGGATTAGGGCTTGAGTGATAACTTCAGTGAGCTTGGGGATGAGATGTGATTGAATCGGGTCGAGCGCACAGGAGGTGAGGTGGGATTTGGAGATTAGGGAGGAGAGTTTTTCATCAGTGATGGAGGAGAAACAGGTCAGGGATGGGGAGCAGCGAGTAGTTGGGTGGATGGATTGTCGGGGGAGTAGGGTGAGGCTGTCTCTGATGGTGTCAATTTTAGTTTTAAAGTAGGAGGCGAAGTCGTCAGCTGAGATAAGTGATGTCGGAGGAGGGGCGGGAGGACGGAGGAGGGAGTTGAAGGTGGAGAATAGCTGTTTGGGGTTGCGAGAGAGTGCGGATATGAGTGTGGTGAAGTAAACCTGCTTGGCGGCGGTGAGTGCGTTCTTAAATGAGAGAACTGCTTCTTTGTACCTGAGGAAGTCCTCCTGGGAGTGGCTTTTCTTCCAGAGGCGCTCTGCAACCCGCGAGGCACGTCTCAGTTTTTTAGTCTGGTCAGTGTGCCAGGGTTGTCTATTGGTTGGTCGGGCTCTGGAGTTTGTGTAGGGGGCTACAGAATCAAGGGCTGAGGTAATGGTGGTATTGTAGAAGGCAGCAGCGGCATCTGTGTCCTGGATTGAGGATATGTCAGCAAGTGGTAGGAGAGAGTCTGAGAGGGTGCAGGTGTCAAGGCGGTTGAGGTTCCTGCGGGGGCATGGTGGTTTAGAGAGTGGGGGGTCCGTTGGAGAAGAGAGGGCAGAGAACGTTCGCAGGTTGTGGTCAGAGAGCGTGGATGGAGAGTTAGAGAGGTTGCATATGGAGCAGAGGCGGGTGAATATTACGTCTAGTGTGCCCCCCTTTGTGTGGGTGGCAGAAGAGGACCAGAGGGAGAGACCAAAGGAGGTGGTGAGGGACAAGAGACTGGAGGCGGAAGGGTGGTCTGTGTTAATGGGGATGTTGAAATCCCCCATGATGATGGTGGGGGTGTCTGTAGATAGGAAGTGTGTGAGCCAGGTGGTGAAGTGGTCGATAAAGGCAGCGGTAGGTCCTGGCGGTCGGTATATGACGGCCAGTCGGAGGTTGGCGGGTGAGTAGATACGAACAGAATGCACTTCAAAGGAGGGGGGGCTAAGGGCAGGTAGCGCCTGGATAGGGGCAAATGAACACTTGTCTGACAGGAGGACGCCTAAAATCCTATTCCCGATCATTTTCCATCCGATCCTGATCCCAATTCCAATCCTAATGCAAGTCAACGGGATTTTAAAAATGATTCTATTCACTACACAGCGTGGAGTCCAAAAATTGAAGGTTTCAATTTTTGGACTCCACGCTGTATAGTGATTAAAAAATCTGCCGGCTACTTAGGCCCCCATGCTGTCCAGTTACCTGCACAGAACTGCTGCCGCATCCCGGAGCTCCGGGCCATTGTTCTCTGTCCTCTCCTCTCATTCAGACGCTGGCAGAGCGCCGTGCACGCCCCCATCTCCCTAGGCTAGTGTTACTGATGCTGGGAGAAATCGGGGCTTGTTGTGCCTACTCCCAGCATCAGTAACACTAGCCTAGGGAGGCGGGGGCGTGCACGGCGCTGAATGAGAGAGGAGAGGACAGAGAACAATGGCCCGGAGCTTCGGGGAGCAGCAGCAGTTCTGTGCAGGTAACTAGGGTTGAGAGATCGGGATCATAATTCCGTTCCCGATCTTTTTTAGGCGAGATCAGAACCCAATCGCAATCATGAAATTTACTCAATTGCCAATCAGAATCCGATCTTTTCCGATCCCGATCTCTCAACCCTACTTACGACACTTCAGCTCTCTCGTAATAGCCTGAAAAATTTATCTGCATCTTTGGCTGTCAAAAAATGTATCAGAGGATTGGGTTAAAAAAAATAAGCAAGGAATTTTTTTTAACCTCCGTTAAAAATGGATGCAGAATGGATGATACTCAGGCACCAAGAAATACAGGTAAGAGATGCAAAACCGTGGACCATTTTATTCTTATTTATTTTTCACCTCAGTTTTGTACAATGGTTGTGTGGTATACAGTAGCCCTGCAATCCAGGTCAGATACTTTATTTGTAGTATCATGCTCATAATACATTTCCAAATTTCATATCAACCCAGGTTTGCCTTGCAGACTACAGGTTTTAATAAACTGTAGGCTAAAAATTGTTATATAGCAACCATAAATGGGTTTTGTCATCTTAGACATATCACAAATCCACAGGATTACTCATAAACATCCCATAGATGAACCTCTCTCCAAAACGGGGATCCCCTATCTCTTATCCTATCTAGATGGGGCGACCATGGCTCTTCCTATATAGGCAGATTGCATTACAGAAAACCCCTAACCACCTACGGAGAGGTATCGACTTTGCTACCAGAGGATCCACAGAATAGTCATGGATTGGAAGCAGTATGGCTAATACAGTAGTAGCATAGTACAGAGTCAAGGGTCATCACCAAGAGCACAGGGGGTTAGGAGAATGTAGTCAGGAGCAAGAGCTAAGGGTTAGACTAGGTTCACATAGAGGAATTTGGAGAGGAATTTGAGGCAACAAGATTGAGCAGGACACTGAAAAAACAGAAGTGTCCTTCACTGCCAGCCATTGCATACAATTGTTAGAGATTATTTTAAGGCCGATTCCTCTGGAGTCAAGAGTGGGATAAGCAGGTACCAGGGCAAGAGATAGGACATATCCAGAAACAAGGTCAGGATCAGTGTCAATCAGGAGACAAAACCAGGAACACAAGGAATGAAATCCAGGCAATGCATAGAAGGATGATTTTCTTTTAACTAGGATATGTCATCTATTGGCACTATTTGCCTTAGATGCCTAATGGCGAGAGAGCTGCAGTCAGACTCAGCAGGGCAGTGGCAGGAGACAAAATCAGAAGAGAAGTTGCCCAATAATTGGATGTGGATGTAAGGGAATTACTAGTTGTGCAATTCCCTAGAGCTGCTGCTGGAACCAGGGAGTAAAGGAAACACAGAGACAGTGAGTCTTAAATAAGACCTTTCACCGATTTGGGCACAGGCAGTTCTATACACTGCTGAAAAGCTGACAGTGCGCTGAATTCAGCGCAGTCGGCTTTCCAGATCTGTGCCCCAGGTAAAGAGCTATCGGTCCCCGTAGCTCTTTACAGTCAGAAGGGTGTTCCTGACAGTCAGTCAGGTACGTCCTTCTCCACAGCAGCGCCTATCGCGCTGTACAGTGTGAGCGGGGAGGAACACCCCATCCCTCTGCTCAGAGTGCTTGCCCATAGATGAGTATTATCAGGAGGGGAGGGGGGAGTTCCTCCCCACTCACACTGTACAGCGCGATAGTCGCTGCTGTGGAGAAGGACGTATCTGATTGATGCCCTTCTGACTGTAAAGAGCTGCGGTACCGGGACCGATAGCTCTTTACCCGGGGCACAGATCAGGAAAGCCGACAGTGCGCTGAATGCGCTGTAATGACAGGGACAACTTGGTGACAGTCCCTTCTCTATATAAGTGACAACACAAGATGCAGACAAGACAAACAACAAAAGGGAGGTCAGCTAGACAAGGGGTCAGTAACAGTCTAGCAAAACAGTACAGAATTAAAATCCAAGAGAATAATCATAAGAGAAGCCAAAGGTCAGAAGTCAGAAAAACTGTACAATAGTAAGGAAAGAGGTTAGCCAGGATAAGTCACTATAGCAAGCACCGAAGTGTGGGCTGATGGGCTGTAAATAGGAAGTCCAGAACCTTCACCAGGATTAAGTGGCAGATAGGTTGTCACAAGGGAAGGCTGAGATTAAGTATTAGATGAGCAGAGGGGAACAAAGGTGTAAGAGATAGGTATGGTGGAAAATCAATTACAGAGGTGAGAGAATAGGACAGGGTACACAAGAACCCTAAGTAAGAAATCAAACTGAACGTACCTCCTGGGTTGCAGCATGTAAGCAGAGCGTGGCGAAGAGATCGGAACAGGGCAGAGATGTTACAGTGGAGTTGGGCAAGGTAAGTATCATACTCCTCATAGAGCTACATCACTCAGAAGGAAGATGCAATCGTCCGTGTGTCCAGAGAAAATAACAATCTAATTTCCCAATCTCAAATTGTACTGGACACACGAAAATCTATTTGCCAGGATGCCCAGGTCTTTGAAGTAAGGAAAGAAATATGATTAAATGGAGGAAACCCATTCATGAGTACACAGGTGTGACATACAAATTCCATGCAGATGCCCTGATACTGCAAACATAAATGCTTAAAGGGATCACCTATTTTTTGTTAGAATGGTTTTCCCAAAAATTAACAGATCACAGGGCTCTCCTGTCCTAAACTGCAGGAGAACTTGGCAGCAACACAAAGAATGTAAAGCATTACATGGTGGCTCTTGAAATCAATTGATGTTATGCACGACTGATCCTTCAGAAAGTGAAATGCACTTTGTAGTGGCTCGGGCTAACGGATGATGGTTTTCCTAATTTTTTTTGGCCAGACTTGGGGTGTGTCTTATAGTCAGACGCGTCTTATCGTCCGAAAAGTATGGTAATAAAATTTCACAGAACTTTTCCTGCTGATTAATTCTATATATAACCAGAATATAAACATAAGACAACATAGCAATATCATTCAAGTAAAGGCGATAAGTGGTTGTTGTGAACATAACATCCATCATCCCGATGCTGCTTCTGCTGTAATGCTCTATGTTCTGAAAGCATGTCAGATAAAAATAAGTACATGTGGTTTATAAGAATTAACAAATCATAAATCCCTGGTATTTTTCTTTGTTGTTTTAGTAGTTGGTTAATGATGATAAATGGGGCTTGGATTGTAAGAAAAACAAAGCAGCTTGCAGTGATCAATTCCAAAAATTATTTTTGCTGAGCGGAACTCCTTTGACAGTCAGAGAGGATCTGGATGACGCTGCGTGCGGAAATATTATAAGTGAATTTTCTTAGATTATAATTATTTGATTTCTGTCTTTTTAATGAATGATGGGAAACTAATAATGATAATAATGATTTGTACTACACTTACATGCAATGATATCAATAGAATCCGATATATCGTCCCCGTTAAATTAGCTACAATGCAACTGAGTGTATTACAGAACAATAATCACAGAGTGAATATATATATTCATTGTAATTGCCTGTAATACATTCTAATATATGTTTCCCGCTGCTAAAATGTATTCCTTATTTATAGCATAGGGAATAAGTGTCTAACTTGGACCCCAGTGATCACAAGAAGGGGAGTCCCTGAATGCCCCATGTAAAAGGAACAGTGGTGAGGCTGCCACTCTATGCAGATTCACATAGGGCATTTAGGGAACCTCATTCTTGTGGACACTTGTCCCCTATCCAGAAACCTCTTTAACTTTAGTATTAACATCATTATTAGTGCTCTGACTCCTCCTTGGCAATTTGTTTTATATTTGTGCCAATCTTATATGAGGACACAAGGATTCCCTACAGTTCTGAACAGCGGAGCTGTAAGTACTCTGTCATGTCTTAGCATCCTACAATGGACTGATGTGCTATTAGAAACATAACGTCTAGCATAGAATATCCATAATACAGTATCCAATGGGACATGGCACTTTTCACTCTATGTAGGAATTGAAGGCATACAGATATACAGTATGGGAATACCTCTACTTCTCAGAGTAGAGCATTGGCCATTGTCCCTCTATAGCACAAAATCATACAGATTCCTATGGAATTGCTTTCTTACATGTCCAACCTATTTCCTCTTCCAACATGTGTCTTTTAATATCATTTCACGGTTTTGGAGCAGCCTTGGTCTTCAATATGAGTTGCTGGATCCTAGGTAAGCTTTCACCTAGATCTCACAGCCCCTAAATGGCTTTTTTTTCCTTCTGTTGACTCCTACTGTTATGCCTGTATGTCAGTCTTCACTGTATTTATTGCATTTTGTCAATGTAGTCACCAGCTCAGGATAGAAAGTTTCATGTTGTACTGCTGAACGTGTACCTGTGGAAAGACAAGAACAAAGGTAATACAAATGTGTATTCCTATCTTAGACATTTGTAGCATCCACTTCTGGGATCCAGATCTATCTTCAGAACTGGATTCCCACCACCAGAGATTCTTATATTCAATCCCCTAGAGTGCCATGGATACTGACATTAACCCTTACACTGCCCTAGATCATCGGAGCTATAGATAATAGCATTGTGTTAGACCTAGAAGCTGTTTAGTACCATTTGCCTGGATGCCATGTGGCCCTGTTTATCTGGCTGCTGTACAACAATTTACTGGGTTGGGATAGGTTAGTATTTTTTATGCAGTTTTGTATTGCCCAGTCTAGAAGGAGAAATGCTTAGGTACCAAACTGCCCTGTTCATAGTTTAAGCTAGGTTCACACTAGTACGGTCTCTCCATTTTCCTGGTCCACCAGAGGACCAGGACAATGGAGAGGTGGACCACTAAAATAGCGATTACACACAGAGCCTGCGGCAGAACCCATTGACTCTTTGACTATGTCCGTCATTTTAAAACTGAGACTGGCAGAGGAAAAAGTTCTCCAGAGAGGACTTATTATTTCTCTGATGATTTTTGGCGGACACGGGTTGGAGTCTCCACCGGCACAGACGTGAATGTAGCTTTAGAGGGAACATCTCTTGGAATAGTTCTTCAAAGGATGCCACACCGTGAGTAAAAGTGTTACCCACCAATTAGTCAAAGATAAGTCATAATTCACATGTAAAACTCATCCCCAGCTCACAATTACTCCTTTGAGGTATGTAAAGTGCACAGTCAGGGATGCACCCCTATATTACCTGGACTGCAAATTGGTGACAAGAAAATTCCTAGTCTGGGCTTCAAGGCATATTTTACGTCTTTGTTTTAACATCACACCTAAAGCCTCTTAAAAAGAATTTTTAGAATAGAATAGAATAAACATCTGCTTGTATAATAGCTGTAAAGTCCTGTGCTCTAATAAATCGGCTCCTTGTATATGCCCTCTAGATGTGGAGGCTGACTGCACTGTCTCTTCCTTACAGTTGTAGAACGTAAGGGGGTTAGAGAAAAAAGAAAAGCCTTCCACTGCACAACTTCAATCATCACCCTCTTGGCTATGCCTAATGGACCCTCATGAAGCCGCACTTGGGATATTCATTTCCTGGCCTGGTAATGAGGGTGGTGTGTTCGCCATGGCTGCAGGAAATCAGTCATTACTGTAGAAGAACAAGGTGGCCAGTGCTGCTACCTTGTGTAGAAGTGGGTTCACATGGCCTGGGATTATGGAGAATCTTATATAGATTGAACTGTGACATGAACAACAGTGTATAAGTAATAGGTCAGATCCCAGGAGGAAGTGAGTGATGCTACTCTATGTATAGGGAGGTAACAAGATGGATCCAGGTTAAGTCTAGATTGCTGGAGAACAATGCTTAGGTTGCATAAAAATAACCAATGAAATGAAGTCATGAAGAATTTTTTCTTTTTCATTCTTCACATCCCACCACTCTGGATGTTCTAGAGTTTGGGAAAGTCTGGGTTGGCTTTGTGCCTTGTAAGGTTTGACGTCTTCTCAAGTCTTATGAATAAGGAACATGGCAAACAATTACTAGTTCCTTCTCAGTTGTAACTGTGAACAAGGCATTACATCAGGAACAATTCCTTTCATTATTTCTCAAGAACCCTACTCTGATACAATGACATTTATTAGGGAAATAGGAAGTAAAATGATCAATAAGTTAATTTGTTAATGTGAAGGTAAGTTTTTTGCCCTCTAACACAAAGTATGGGTGTTATGGGAGCATGGCGGGATTGTTTGGTTATGATCCTAGCTGTAGCATTTCAGACTATCTTAAGAGGGTATATGAGGTTATGTAGGTGTGTAATGTCTTCAGGGGGAATGAGGTATTTTACTTGTGCAATGTTTCCTAATGTTTCTGCTATGGAGATCTGAAATAGTGATATATTGTAGGTGATTATCAAGACCACCATTTAGTACCTGAGATCATAGCTGGCATAGATTTAAGGCAACATTTATGCAATGAACTGGTGCAAATGATCATAAATCTCATTGGGCTGATGAGCCTATGCCCGTGATTGCGAACCTATGGCACGGGTGCCAGAGGTGGCACTCAGAGCCCTCTCTTTGGGCACGCATCTGTGGAACAGATTATACTGTGTGGGGGTCACTGTGCAGCAGATTATACTGTGTGGGGACCACTGTGCAGCATATTATACTGTGTGGGGACCGCTGTGCAGTATATTATACTGTGGAGTCGATTGTACTTTGTGGGGGTCACTGTGAAGCAGTTTGGACTGTGTGGGGGTCACAGTAGAGCAGAAAGCTCTATAAAGCCCCATTCACATCACCATATTTTGCGGGTCCGTAAATGTCTGCAATTGTGGATCCGCACATTATTAAAGTTAAATTCCTGTGTTGGCACTTTGTGACAAATTAGTAGGTTTTGGGTTGCAGTTTGGGCACTCGGTCTCTAAAAGGTTCCCCATCAAAGGCCTATGCTATATCCCTCTCTATGTCCTCTTTTAGGAAAGCAGAGAGGGTGGTGCAAAAGAGAAAAAAGTTGCAATATTTTGCACAAAACTAAGACTTGTGCAACATTTACATCTCCCCTGTGCCAGAAAACTGGTGCACAAGGCCTGATAAATTAAGTGACTTGTTATCTCACATATCTGAAAAGTGGATTAGAAAGCAGACCATACACATTAGAGTAAAGCTGATGAAATGGATGTTTTTTTTAACCATAATGAACATCCATTGGGCAAGCCTTAGGTTGAACGATTGCTTTAGCTTATTCATGGCACATCCTCATCATCTGGAAAGAAGTCGCCTTGTTTGATTTTTTTGACCAATAGTCCCATGGTACAAGAACGTTCCCTGAAATATAATTTGGGCTTTGCATGGTCTCATTGAACAAACAGGGCCAGTTTGTATGGTTGCAAAGCAATAGGTCAGTAGAAGAACGTTTATTCAGCCGCTGTTCAACTATCAACCTGCGTCTGTCAAAGTGTGCCCGACTGCATGTTACGAGGACTAACCCATACTGTCACATTTATAGCAATAGTAAGAACAGGTGTGTCCTGACAATTACCATATAGCACATGCAGCAGGGAGGCACTATGTATGGGTGGCCCTAATCTGTAGGATCATCTTAAGTCATTGAGTCCTGATGAGTTTGTTTCACTCCCACACTCTTGAAAATTTCTTCTATCCTCTGCCAATTCTGAGCAATCCCGAGATTAGTTTCCTTGACTAATATGCTAATTCGACTCTCTAAAGTCAGGTGGGTGGCCTAGGTTGGCCTTATAGTAGAGATTCTAATTAGCATATTGGGCGCTGAAAATGACAGCCCCTATTGCTTGAGAATGGTAGGGGCTAGAGAGAAAATTGTATCTGTGCCAAAATAAGAAGAGCGGGACCTACTTATGGAGTTGATGGAGGTGGAGGTGGTGAAAGGTCTTCTTTAATATTTTAAAATAATATTTCATAACTATAATACTATACCAGCAGGCAGGCGTACATGTCCATATATCTGCTTATGTTAGTATTGGATTGTAGGCGGGCATGCATGTCCATTTATCTGCTTATGTTAATATTGGATTGTAGGCAGGCGTGCATGTCCATATATTATTTATTTCTTATGCTTACTTATATAGCGCCATCATATACCACAGCGCTTTACAGACATTGACAGTTACTGTCCTATATAGGGCTCACAATCTACAGTCCATATCAGTATGTCTTTGGCATGTGGGAGAAAACCCACGCAAACACGGGGAGAACACACAATCTCCTTGCAGATGTTGTCCTTGGTAGGATTCGAACCCAGGGCTCCAGCGCTGGAAAGCTAACCACTGAACCACCATGCTGCCCATCTATCTGCTTACATTAATATTGGATTGTAGGCAGGCATGCACGACCACGTATCTTCTTCTGTTAACAATGGTCTGCATGCATAGAGATCAATGTCCGAAGCTGATCCACAAAAGTCAAACATGTCTAAAGAAAAGTATACACCTCCAGCAGCATACCGCAACTGAATAGTGCCTACATATAAAAAGTTCTATATTTTAAGTCACCTGTATAACCCCTGTAGCCATAGACATAAGCAAGCTGAGTACAGAAGTCGGCGTCCCATTCCTGCCCTGCTGTCTTATAAATAATATGCAATGGCAAATGGAAAAGCTCCATATCTTACATCAGGGCTGAGAAGGTTGAAGCTGCTCTTCTATCCATTACATGTTAAGGCAGCTGCAGCAGTATGCAATCCTCGCACACGTGACCTGCTTGCCATATATATACTTCCATGTCTGTTGTTCCAAGCCTTTGTTTGTTGTGTTATCCCAGTGCGTAGACCACAATGATACCTTGTTCTTCACAAATAAGGGATAAGAATAATACACTATCAATCACTTACAATAATACACTAGCCACGTTTGCCATAATGCTCCTTTGTTCAAGGTCATATATTATGTTGCAGGAAACCCTTTGCATGCTGGTGGGTCCATGTATTTTTAGGAGATCAGAGTAGAAAAAGTTAAGGTGAGGACTCTGAGGACATCTTAATTCCTGTTCAGAAACCTTGGATAACAGCCATCAAATAGTCTAATTATTATAGATGCAATATAGGAGTACGTGCTCTGGGTGGGAGGCAGCCAGGGGCATTATATCTGTGCGTCCCAGTACACCCCAGTATAGTCCTGGAGAATAAGAGAGCATTGTTTTACAGAACAGAACATTTGAAACCTATTACCCAGGAGAAATGCTTTATATTTACGACCTGAGCGTGAGGAAAATGTCTCACTTAGCTCGAGGAGTCTGGGAAAAAGATACAAAGATTCATTGAGTAGGATTGCACTTAGGTGCAAAGTGTTACCTGAGCTGCAGGAACTAGTGATACATTTAATGCGATGACTACCAAACCATATATGATGTGATTCATCCGAGACAACGCAACGAAGAATTTCACACCACTTTGTCATATCTTGATATTTTGCAGTACCTAAAACATGCATATAAAGCATCTGTAAAGTATACAGAGATACAAGCTCCGTATTATAATGCTATATGTTCAGATTACAAGTGGTAGTGAGCTAACAGAAACCGTACAGGGTCTGCGGAAATCTCAAAGGCAGAGGGAGGTTCAATATCCCCTGCAGTTCCCTGCATGAGCTGTCATGGAAGAATATTCTGCCAGTTCACTGGGAACACAAGATGTTTTAAAGGGAGTCTGTCACCAGGAAACTCGACATCATGCTGAGCACTATCATAGCTTTAGATAGTCGAGTAGATGCACCATTTCCTTTTCTACCATCTACCTGATTGTACAAAATAATGTGACTACTACCATATTTTGCGGACTATAAGGCGCATTACCCATGAGCGCCTTATAGTCCTGCCTAGGTCCATATATAACGCGCACCGGACTACAAGGCGCAGCGCTGTCCGGTGCGCCTTATATGATTGAAAGCGGCGGCCGGCAGACTTTGCCGGCGGCCGCTTAACCCCCCGCGTGCCAGCCGCTTCTATTCATTTCAATGGTACGCTTCCATTGAAATGAATGGAAGCGCTCGGCACACGAGGAGTTAAAGAACTTCCTTCTTGATCACGTCGGAATAATCTCCTTACCTTTTTACCATAGCCAGCGCCGCCTTCTTCCGCAGCTCCGTCTCTGTCTTCTTTGGGCCTCATGGATGACGCATGCGCAGTCGGCTCTAACAGGCTCTCGCAGCCAGAGCCGACTGCGCATGCGTCATCCATGAGGCCCAAAGAAGACGACACGGAAGGCGCGAACACAGCTCAGGGAGAAGGCGGCGCTGGCTATGGGAAAGGTAAGAGACGAATAGTCTTTTAAGGCTATTCCGACGTGGTTAGGGGGAAGAGGTTCTTTTAATGGTAGAATCTAGAGTTGAGCGAGTACTGTTCGGATCGGCTGATCCGAACAGTACTCGCTCATCTCTAGTAGAATCTCTTTAAGCAGCGGCCACCGGCAAAGTCTGCATGCCGCTTCCATACATTACATTACGCGCTATTCAAATAGTTAGAGATGAACGAATACTATTTGAATAGCGCGCTCCCATTGCAATGTATGGAAGCGGCATGCAGACTTTGCCGGCGGCCGCCGCTTAACTCCTCGCGTGCCGCCCCTTCAAGCCTTATATAAGGCGCACCGGACTATAAGGCGCACTTTCGATTTCTGAGGAAATCGAAGTATTTTATGTGCGCCTTATAGTCCGGAAAATACGGTAATCATTTTGAAGCTTTTTTGTTGCAGATTTTGCTGTGGTTTTTTAAGCCATAGCCTGCAGTGGATTGAGCAGAAGATAGAAGTATAAGAGCTTCCTATATATTTCCCATTCCTTTAGTAGCCACTTTTGGGTTTGGCTCAAAAAAGGGTATCAAAATCTGCAACAAAAAAAGCTGCGTTTCTGCAATATGGAGCCTAAAACATATGGCCAACTTAACATTGAAAGGAACAAGCTCTCCTAAGAAATTCACGGTGAACACAACAAAGCTGTGTTGTAGTGTTTGGTTGCGGAGCCTGTTGTATGTTCCCTATTTTCCTCTCCAATTCCAGAATAGATGTTTATTGCTATATAATTATACTGAGCAGGTCTTTCAGCACGCTCTTCCCTTTTAGTTGTATAGGGGCCTCTGTCTCTCATTTCCCCAAACCCTGACACTTGCCTTGAGGCTAATTCATCTCTCAGTTACTCAGTAACTCATAGATAAATGGACTTCCCTGCAAGAAGCTCGAATTGAGTTCATTTTTGGCCATAATCAGAAGCATATGTAGAGCTGCTATCTGCTCCGCCACACCTAGCATTTACGTCTTTGTTCCACCATTTCTGCAATGTGCAGCTCTCTGACATGGACTTTATAGCTCTCAGCCCTCTCTTTAACACATAGAGGGTGAGTAATTCAAGACCGGAGTTCAAGTTCTGCCACTATGTTTCCCTAATGCTTCCCCAATAAAGTCTATTAAATGGAAAGTCATTAGTCTATTAAGCAGTGAAACGAAGTCATATATTGGGACTCAGGTCTCTAAGAATTCAGCTATTTACTGCAGAGATGATAGAAGAGGTCAGTGCTCGTCATTTCTGTCTATGGTTATGTCAGTAGCTAAGAATGTTGTGCACATAGGATCATTGAAATTATCAAAACTTTTACCCTACCATTTAACATTATAAAAGTGGGCTAGAGAGTTAGTTGCAGTGCAGGAACCTAATGGAGGAAGCCCAGAGTAACAATACTTGAACTTATCACTGTGGCTATGAACTCAACCAGTTCCTCCAGTTCTCCTTTGGGGCTTGTGCAGTGCTAAAGGGGCCTGCATGGTACCGAAGGTGGTAGTAGTGTTCACCCATGGGCGCATCCTAGTTGTGGTCAGCATTTCTGAGCCTCAGGGGAGTTGGAGTGCCCATGATAGTCATGCAGGAATATCACTCAGTAGACATGATGTAGTTTGCAACAAGGTAACTTACAACTTTACTTAGAATACATCTGAACATCATCCAATTTTTGCAGTGTTTACCACTGTGAGTTGGGCTGAATAGGCAGCTGGTACACATTGACAGTCTTTACCTTTCTTGCTAAAGCTATCTTTACTTTTATGTGTGCCAAGCTCTCCTTTACAAAAGTCCAAAAGAGTCTACTCTGGGGTGTAGATTAAGTGAATGCCTAGTCCATCCTGTAGTGAGATCCTAGGCCGGCACACGCTCCTTAGTCTCATCAGCCATAAACTTGGGTAGTCTTCTTCCTCTTGTCTATTACTTGGTCCCAGTGTCAGACTATCCAAAGGATAGGCCATCAGTCTTATAGGGCTGGAAAATTACTTAAAGAGGTCTTTTTATGTCCTTGGGCACCTCTGGTTTTATATACCGCTAACAGCCGGCAATGCACTGAATTCAGCGCACTGTCAGATTCCTGTTATGTGATATCGGTGCCTTTACTGATATCTCCTCACCGTCAGAAGGGCGTTCCTGACAGTCTAGTTGGGTTGTGAGGAACGCCGCTCCTGACAGTACTCGTCCATAGCTCTGCACTGTCAGAGGTGGCGTTCCTTTCCGCTCAGTGATGACGCAGAGTGCTGAAGAACGTCCCCCTCTGACAGTACAGGGCTACGGAGGGGCTTTCCTCACAGCCCAGCTAGACTGTCAGGAATACCCTTCTGATGGTGAAGAGATATCAGTAAGAGCACCAATATCTCTTGCACCAGGGCACATAACAGGAAAGCCGACAGTGTGCTGAATTCTAGTGATATATAAAACCGCATGTGCCCATGGACATGAAAGGTCCTCTTTAAGGCTGAAGCCCCATGTTGCAGAAACACAGCTTTTTTTATTACAGATTTTGCTGTGTTTTTTTTTTATGCCAGAGCTAGGAGTGGATTGGGCAGCAGGTAGAAGTATAAGAACTTCCTATATAGTTTTCATCCTCTTTGTAACCATTCTTGGCTTTGGCTAAAAAAAACTGCACCAAAATCTGCAGCAAAAAAAGCTGCATTTCCACATTGTGGGGTTCATCCCCAGGCTAAGGTTTCATGTTGTGGAAACGCTGCGTTATTTGTTGCAGATTGTGTGTTTTTTTGAGCCACATCCAGGAATGGATTGAACAGAAGGGTAATATCTAAGTACTTCCCTTATCCTTTACATTTCTGTTCAAGCCACTCCTGAATTTAGATCAAACAATTGCAGCAAAATCTGCAGCAAAAAACACTCAGCATTAGGGGACTCAGCATCAAACTGCGAGAATTTTTTTGTTTGACATAATATTTCATGTTCCCAAAGTTAAAAAGAAGGACTTGCCAATATACCATCACAAGTCTACAGGACCATTGTGTATAGTGTCCCCTTAGCATGTGGTAGAAGGGTTAAATAACAGTGTAGACGTTTTTCAGATCATGGGTATGATGTGATCTCATAGCCTTGTCTGTTTATGGCTTTTTATATTGTCCCAAGCCCCAACTCTGTGCTTTTCATCTTTTTTTCTTTCCTGTTTTATTGCCTGCCAGCTGTTTCTAGAAAAATAAAACCCATCATTTCTCTGTAATAAGTAGAAGCTGGTTCTGTACAGGAGCCGTCGGTAGCCTCATTGGAACCAGCTGAGCGGATGTAAACCGGGCTCTTTTGCAGTTGTTGAAATGTTACTGGTTTTGAGCCATCATCTAAGGGATCACAGAGCCAAGGTCTGAATGGGGATCAAAGAGAACCACTGTAAGCTTCAGTCACCCTCTCAGGTATCATGCAGGAAAACCTAGCTTCCTCTCAAAGGTGCCCTATGTTGCTTGTTCACAAAACGTAATCTCAGCCCTAGTCCTGTCTTGCATTCAGGATAAGGATTTCTTCCGAGCTACAATATATTAACAGATACAGGTCAAAGTCTCATACTGTTTACATTTCTCCTAATATAAAATCTGCTTTCGTGACTTGTCAGTTAATAAAATATCTTTGCTATTCTGATGATAGAAAATACATGACCAAGCACATAATATGTTGGGTTTCTTCCATTGTGATGCTTTGTCGGCTCTTTACTGTAGTTGTCGCTTGTTTGTGGGTCCTTAAGTTTTGATTTAAGCAAGTGAAAGACATGCCCGATTTGTTTGAAATCTGGTGCTTGACTCGGCCAATGCAAAATATTCCACTTCTTTGCCTTATAAAATGGCTGTGTTGCTTTTGCAGTATGTTTTGCGCCATTTTCCATCTGTACTGTAAAGCGCTGTCCAATCAACCTTCCTGCCTTTGGGTGAATATGAGCAGATGTATATCCCTGTATACTTCAGAATTCACCCGGCTGCTTCTGTTTTCTGTCACATCATAAATAAACACTGGTGACCTAGTGCCATTGGAAGCCAAGCATGCCCAGGCCATCACACTGCGCCACCACGTATACAGAGGATGTGGGGTGCTTTTTGATCATAAACCATTCCAAGCCTTCTCCATACTTTCTTCTTCCCATCATTCTGGTACTGGTTGACAGGTTGCTCTTAGTTTCATCTACCAAACTATTGATTGATCTCTATAATAGACTTCTGTTTTTTCGATCTAATGATGGTCTATTTCACTTTCATTCAGGACTCCTTTGGCCGCATGTTGTGGGTTCACAGCAACAACTTTCAAATGCAAATGCCAAACCTGAAATCAACTCCAAATCTTTTACCTGTTTACACTAGGTCCACACCTGTGTTCAGGTGAGAGGTCCTCTGTCAAGTGGCTACTGATTCTACGGGGCCCTCTGTCTGCATTGGCTATCTCAGCACAAGCCTAGACAAGTTTGCACTAGGGATGGGAAGATTCAAATGTATAACAGGATGCAAAACAACCCAACATAGATACATTAACAAGAGCTTAATTCATTAATTGTGATGGTAATATAATAAGGTGTCAGAGAGTTAAACATTGTTTACCCCTAAACATACTACCTGCATTATAGTACATGGATTAAACAACCATTAGGATATAGCAGACACTTAGAAGAATAACAGGGAAGCAGTCATTGTCTATTAATGAATGCGTATGGTAATGTACAAGTCTTAGTGTGGTTGTTACCTGAGGATGTAATATACATATACTGCCTGTAGGCACGTGCAGCTTAAAAAAAGGTCATGTACATGTTCAGTCCTGTTAACCCTTATCACTGACCCAAACAATATTCGCCCTCAGGTTAGTCCTGGTTCACATCTGCGTTCGGTATTCCGTTCTGGGAGTCCACTTGGCCTCCCCCTAACAGAATACCGAACACATTAAAAAGTGTACCCCATAGACTATAACGTTGTCCGTGTGTTCTCCATGCGGTGTCTGCACGAATCATGCGGAGAGAAAAGTACTAGAAGAAGTACTTTCCTCTCCGCATGACTCATGCGGACACCATGCGGAAAACACACAGACCCCATTATAGTCTAAGTGGTTTGTGTGGTTTCATTGCTCACTGCTTTTTAATGTGTTCAGTATTCCATTCCCCAAGCAGACATCTCAAATGGAATACTGAACGTAGATGTGAACCAGGCCTTATAGAACAGCTTTCTCCCTTGTAAGAGATAGCAAGAGTGTTCACCATCTAACTACAATGAAAAGCCAATGGACAGACATTTTGGTGCCCCCCCCCCAACAGTAGCAGGCCTCTCCTAAGTCCCCTCTTCCCGTCACAGTTATAAACAAGTGTCCCCTTTGTGTCTCCAGTAGTCACAACACGACTCCTTCCCGAATAGTGACAGCGGTGTCTTTCCTTTAAAAAGACCTAGACGTTCATTGAGTGGTAATGTTAACATGTTGGGCACTACTTTTTTTTAGCCTGCTACCCCATTTATTGCAGCAATCTAAATATACACTATATCATATACTATACACTAATACATGTGATCGTAGAGATCCATAATGCAGTTAGTTTGGGCCATGAGAACCTTACTTCATCCATAACAATGGGGCAAAAATCCTAGGGAAGTTTTTGAAAAATGTATATTTTATCCATTCTATCTAAAATCCACAGATGCAAATGAACAATGTTTTTATCATAATATATATCTAGACTTACTAAAGCTATTTTACCCCAAAGCTACGTTAGCAGATATATATATATACACAAGTTACAGCACAGAGCTAGATCTAAACCGCAGACACATGTTTCAGTTTTATTAGATCTCATCAGCATGAGATATGGATTCTGGCTTGTAGCTAAGATTCCACAGACAGATCTGGGTGCAATAGAATAAAAGCATGATGGAGAGGGGGATATTATTATCGGATAATATATGTATATGGTGGGCTGTACTTATGTTATGTTTATATGAGATCTCTTTTCAGCTACATGAACACAACAGTGAAAAAACTGACATTAAAAACAGATGAAACTGTCAGTTTATAACATCCATTTTCCATCAGTTTTTAACAAACTTTATTGATCTTTTTTTAACCCAATCCTCTCCATTTTTTTATGTCAGTGAAATTGATGCATCAATGGATATCAAACATACAATAGGTACATAGACTTATATTGGGTCTGTCATATAAATATTGGGCTTAATATTTGCAGGACAAATTGTACTTCCTAATGGTACCATTAATTATTCTGTACAATGTACTGGGAAGCTGGAAAAAATGGTGAAATTGGAGAAAAAGCGTGACTTTCTTACGGGATTCGTTTTTACGGCGTTCACTCTGCAGCCAAAATGACATGTCACCTGTATTCTATGTTTCAATATAATTCCTGGGATACCACATTTATATGGTTTTAAATGTGGCAAAGTAAGAATGCTTTCAAAAATAGAAGCAAGGGCGCCTTCACACGGAGTAACGCTCCGCGCATTTTGCTACAAGTTACACGTGTAAAAATACACGTGTAAAATGTAGTAAGCCATTGAGTTCAATGGCTTTTTAAAATTTTGTTCAGACTAATATAAATCTCATCAATATTTGATTTGTCCGCCCTCTGGAGGAGTCCTGGAAGATATGATATGTCGTCCCCCCCAGAGTCCTGATCTCAAGGGGCAACATGGTGGCTCAGTGGTTAGCTCTACAGCTTTGCAGAACTGGAGTCCTGGGTTCGAATCCCACCAGGAACTACATCTGCAAGGAGTTTGTATGTTCTCCCTGTGTTTGTATGGAATTCCTCCCATTCTACAAAGACATACTGATAGGAAATAAAAATGTACATTATGATCCCTATATAGGGCTCACAATCTACATTAAAAAAAGGAGTCCTGATCTCTACATCATCCAGTCTGTCTTGGATTACGTAAAAAGACAGAAGGATTGGGGCAAGCCTACATCCACAGAAGATCTGTGCTTAGCTCTCCAAGATGGTGGGAACATGCTCTTTACCAAGGTCCTTCAAAATCTGTCTGCAAGTACCAAGTAGAATAGATGGAAGGCCTTGGGCAAAGGTCACACCAAATATTGATATATTTAGATTTCACTTTGTTCATTCAATTTATTTAGCTAATTATTAGGTATTGTATGTCAGTAAATTCCCCTAATGTTTACATCAAATGGTAGACTCAAATGTAACAGAGTATAACAAGGGTCTGCAATCCCCATCAATGGGTTATTCTTGGTAAAAAGTCAAGTTTCAATTTTGGACACTGTATAAGCAAATCCTTCCCTTTTTGACAGATAACAATGGTCACCAAACCAAATCTATGAGGCTTTTATATAGGAAAATGTCTATTTCTAAGCTGTGAGGGGTTTTCTGTAAATTTGATGTAATTTTCAGGGTAGCCACGCTTGCAATCCCTCAATTACCATTAGGTAGTACAATTTAGTGAGCCCAGACCTGAGTATATAAAAGGATACAGCTGCCTTTTTGTGAAACATAAAATCTATAGCCAGCTACAGGAAATTGCACACGCTCTTAAACCGGCTTCTCTGGTGTGTCATAACAGTAAAATGGAAACAGGTTAGCTGACCGAAGACCTTCACTAACATGGAGGACACACTGCCTCAAATAAAGGACCGCTCGTGTATTTCCTGAAATAGATTGGGATGTTTTAATCATTGACAAGACCATGTGCATCGGGCTGGATGTTTATAAATTGGAGCTTATATAATGCTGAACCCTTGTATACCTCTGTGTCCAAGTGTAAAACAATAAAGCCAAGTTATGACTAAAAAGCAAAAAACTAACATGGTACAGACCAAGGCTTGGTTCACACAAGCGTTCAAACTCCAATTGGGGTTTCCATCCCCAAATCTGCTTGGAAAAATATTTTTTTTTGCATTTTTTGGGCAGAAATTGGGAATTAACCCAGCGGACCCCATTATAGTTTATAGGGTCCGTGAGTTCCGCAGGTAACGGCTTTTCAAGTGGATTAGGTTTCCGTTCTTTGGGTCCCCAAGCAGACCCAAAGAACGTAAAGCTGAACGCTAGTGTGAACCTAGCAAAACATGATTTAAAATAACCATTGCGTCTAACTGGTGACTCAATTGTTTCAGGTTGGCCATACATGGTAAGAGTTCCCACCACCTCTTATGGTTGGTAAGACATCATCCTCTATAGATCAATGGATTAAATGAAGGGCAAAAAATCAGACAAGGCCCTAAACTTCAGTAAACACCACACATAAATCCATAATCCTAACCTTATACACTTAGATGTGGTCCCTTTAATTAAAGGGGTCATATCAGTGTTTGCTATGCTTCTTCAGGACCTATCTTGTGCAAGCCAGTACTTTCTATTAATACCACCCTATTAATTGCAACTTATGGTGTTAAATAATGCTATCATATAGTGTAAAAATACTTATATCATCCATTGCAGTAAAAAGTGCCCAAATAACACCACCAGATTATTCACCACCAAGCTCCGAGTGTAAAGCCATACTTGCTGGTAAAACGTATTCATTTATGATAAGAGATATACCCCTAAAGCTAAATCCTGCACCCCTGTATATTTCCAAAAATGCCAGATCAGATGTCAGAAGAACATTGAAGACTGAGGATTACTTGGGCATCGTAGTAGCCGACCACTAAATCTAGCTATGGGCAATAGATATTAGTTGTCATTATTGCTCCAGTTTTGACAACAATGTAATATACAAGGGCATCTGATATCTAGCATTGCTGGAAACAATGACCCATTATGTTTATATATTGGCATATCTGGATAAACTGCTATAAAGCGACATCAAAGATAAAACCTTCAGGAATAATTGACATGTTCCAAATGTACAACTTGTGGTGCAGGTCACTTAGTGCCGCAGATAGGTGCAACATGTGGATGAGATTTGTAGAAATCCAATCCACTATACTAGCCCTGCATATCACAGCGGACTAACCACCTTGGAGTTTACGGGGTACAGGGGTTAACCTGCTGCAAGTATGGCTCATGTGTAGTGTTGAGCGATCAGGATCGGAATAGATCAGATCCCAATCAGCAATTGAGCAAATTACTTGATTTCTGGAAAATGATCGGAAATCGGATTTTAAAATCGATCCTGAAATCTCAAGATCGGCTCAGCCCTACTCGTGTGTCTTCAGCATTACATATCCTAAGTACGACTACAATACACAGCATGAGCATAACAGCAAACATATACTCAATAAAAATACACCTCTTAGGTCATATCTACTTTCCTTTACATATAAAGTTATTAAAAAGAGAGATTGCATAGTGGCCATAAATGAAAAGAATATGAAGATCCAAATAAGTACAGCGTACATTGACTATAAGGGGTGGAGGGAAACTTCTGCCGCCATTTAATAACTCAGGAAATGATAGGCCCAGCCAATTTATTGACTATTTAGGTGTTGCACCCCCTTCCTTGTAGTCAAAATACTGGTAGACAAAGTGTCATGTTATGGAGCTCCTTGCCAATTTCTGCCCTTCTGCAAATAAGATTATGAGCATAAAACAAAGGTCAATTGACTCCTAAAAGTCTAGAGCTGAAAGATCATAACCTCACAATTTAGGGTGGTGTATAAATATTTATACCTGAAGCCTATGGAGAAGACAAGCTATTTACTTGTGTACTACGAGTCAAGTGTGTAAGATTTTATAGCTTCCTTTTATAATACTAACAATGTCTACACGCACTTCAACCCTTGTAAACTACCATAGCCCTTCCTCAATACTAGCCGTAAGCCACAGTCTCAATCCTGGTCTGGGCTACTTCTCAGTATGACCTTATTGCAAATGTCAAGACAATGAAACGTTGGGAATCATAAAACATGTAATAAAGTGGAAGCTTAGAGCATGGTGATGTAACAAGGCAGCAGTAGAGTAATACACAAATATGGAGAGTAGAAGGTGCCGGACAGGACAACGGAACAACAAGAAAAGCCAATACTAAGAGCTCTCGCCTTATCAGAAGTAATATATCTTGTAATTGTGATGTTGGAAGGATGTTTATCATGGCACCTGTCCAGTGTTTTCGCAAGAAATGTCCTCTAATATTGGCGGTGTTATATATTGTTGCCAAGCTAACAGTACGCTTGTTCCAGTGATATCGGTACCGTCACTTTTGGCTACTGTTGTCATTGCCATATCAGAGGTTCTGGCTTACAGACTATACAGTACAAGACTATAGAAGTGTGCCATCATGGTGGCTTTCTTCCTTTGCCCAGTGTTGACACTGAGCTATGAGGACAAAACCAACAGCAGTGATATCTCTGGAACTGGGACAGATCCCAACAAAACAGAAAGTGCACTGAACTCAGCTTTACATATAGTTACATAGTAGATGAGGTTGGATGAAGACATCAGTCCATCAAGTCCAACCTATAACCCTACAATCCCTACAGTGTTGATCCAGGGGAAGGCAAAAAAAAAAACAAACAAAAAAACAATTGCCCCATTTCAGGGGAAAAAAATCCTTCCCGACTTCAATCTGGCAGTCAGTATAAAAACCCTGGATCAACATGTTCTTAAAAACTTTGCAGCCAGCGGTATATAACACTTAGAAGACATAAAGGTCCTCTTTACATGGGTTGTTGCATTACAGGCCAGCCCAGCAAATAGCTAATTTGGTTGGGGTAGGATGCAGACAGTTTGACATGTAATATTACATGGTGGTGGCCATTCAGATGAGTCACTGCTGGTCTCAAAGACTCAGTAGGACCTTCTTCTATGACCTTCCAGTGCCATCATGGTGTGCTTTGACGCCCACTGCCAGGGGTATAATACAACGTCCACTTCCCCTGCCCAATTATTGTTACACTATCAAGCGACCATAACCATAACTGGTCACTAACTATGCAAGAAAAGATCAGCAACACCAATAAAGCTTATCATAGATCTTCCCTGATCACCTATGCTATTGGTAAGAACTGGTGCAAAGAAATCATCACACCTCATGTCCTTGTTTCATGGTTTACAAGGATATCCCATCTTGAAGCACCTTTAGATTCAGCTGTAAGTGCAGATCACAAAGTTTGTTAGGACATTGATGTGGAAGACGTAGACGTCCAAGGTGGTCTTATCCTTACTAGTAAGTCCCTCTTCATAAAGCACCTGCACAGACTCCCTGGGAATCCTACATGAAATGCAATTGACAACCAGACATTCTGGCAAGCAGTGATCTATCATAGACAAAACAGCTCTTGTAAAATAATATACTGCTCCCTAGATAGAAAGGTGCATGACCTACCAGTATTAGGAGAATTGCACTAATAGATTTATTACTCGTCTTTCCAAAATACAGAAAAATCTATTGTATTACTTTGTATCAATCCATGTATATCTCTGGGGTTTGTGATTGACAGGCCTGATCACCAGATATTCTCATAGGTTGCATTGTCTCTATAACATTCATGAGCACAAGAACATTGGAGTCAAAACACTACATGGCCTCCTATGTAAGTGCTGGGGTCACTGTCCCACTGGGCACCACGTATAAGAACAGAGCCCTGTATATTTCACTGGTTTACGGTAACCTGAGCTGTATTTATAAGCTCTCTCAGTTATAGTATACAGAAAAGACTACTTGGTTTGACAAGTTTACAATTCCATTAAATAAAAATGTGATAAATGTTCTCTTGGAGACTACAGAGCCAGGCTCCAGACATGTAAGATAACTAAACTAACCACTGTAAGGGAGCCTGAAGCTAGCTATACCGTCCAGCCAACAGCTAGCTCAGATGAGTCCCCACTACATGCATGCTCGGTGCAGCCCAAGAGGTGCGTGTGAACTAGGAGAGGGAAGAAAGCAGTATACTGTATATCTACCAGAGAATGAAAGGACCAGGTAGCTGAGATCCTGCCTGATCCTTTTCTCCCTAGACATCTGCCATTGGGGGAGAGTTGAGAATCCGTCATACATATTAGTTAGCTGGCCAGTCCTCAATCAGAGAGAAAGCAAGGACGTCACTATAAGGGACCATTCACATGGAGCTGATTTTGAGGCAGATTCTGATAAAAAAAAAAACAGCTCCAAATTTCAGATGGAATCTGTCTCCAATTGTTTTCAATGGGCCAGACCTATCTCTTATTCTCGACATCACTTTGGTTTTCCACCATGGACTACGCAAGGCTGGAATTTAGAGAAGGATCCCATTCACTTTGCTTCTACTTTAAAACACAGCATTTTTTTCCACTGCGTTTCCACAACATGGAGCTTTAGGCTGAGATCACATGGGGTTTTTGGTCAGGATTTTCCACGTCAAAATCCTGACCAAAAAAAAAAAAAATGGCTCCCATTGAAATCAATGGGAGTCGGTCAGTTCTTTTTTCCATGAACAGTCTTTTCCGGCTCCCGGAAAAAATGAAGTGACACGCTCATTCTTCAGGCGGAAGCTGTGGCCGGTTCAGCTGCGAACATCCGCCTGAAGACACTCCCTCCCGACTAGGCCCATTCATTTGGGCCTAATCCGGAGCAGAGTGCCGCAACTGGATGCCGGTGCACTGCATCGGCATCCAGTCGCAGCTACCGTTTTTGTGGTCTGAAATCTGAGGCAGCCTCCGCCTCAAATTCTGGACCAAAAAACTCCATCTGAACTCAGCCTTAGCTTCAAGAAGATTTCCCACCAAAGCAAGTCATTCCTTACCTGTTTGGCAGAAGAAGCTTTCCTATTTGCATCTAACAGTCCCAGGTGAAGTAGGAATAAAGACGACATATACAGTACTTTGTAATATGATAATACATGTCAGTAGATTGAGTTAAAGGGCAAGTCTTCCCCTATCCGTAGATACATCTGCTAGAGAACAAAATGGCCATGTACTTGGAATCCAACTTCCCGATCCTGCATTTTTTACTGCAATGCTTTTTGGCTGCGGCTCACTACGGGGGACTTTAGCCTAAAACCATTCCTTGAGGAAGATTAGAATATCATATCACAGATCGGAGTGCAGAAACACATTGTAAACACATTGTAGCCCTATTCCCCACACTGAACGCTCATACAATATATCTGACAGTCCCTACTTTTGTACAGATTTGTTATCTTTCTCTACATTCATTTTTCTGTTCCAGTGATAGAAACTTGTCATCAGTTTCCCCCACACTGTGCTCGGAGGATGATGACTATGTGAAGGCACCAGTCTGCATTATATCACCGGGGATTTATGAGGCAAAATAAAAGAAATCTGACAATATTTGGGCAATTAATAATAGTGATAATTAATGCTGGTAATTATAGGTGGAAATGTACGTACACCCTCAGGTTATACTAAAGCTTTCTATCTACAAGTAACTTTGACAAATTTTAGTGATGCCCTATAAATCAAAGATGGGTGTAGCCAGGGTTCAGGTATTTCATCTGCACTGCAGTTATATCAGGATTCGTGCCAATGGCTGGAGGCGTCTTCAGGATTAATTGGAACTTGCAATTTGCAACGAAACAACCAGATCTGAATGAACAAGACAGTGCTAATAAATCATCCAGTCAGTGCATGTACAGTATGGCTAATAAATAGTACTAACTGCTCACTGGAGAAAGTATATGTATATAAAATTGGTAATTGTGGAAAAAAATTGGAACTTGTTGAGATAAAAAGTAAAATAGCAAGTTCTAAACTTGTCCCATGTTCTATTATAATTGAATACCATGTAAGGCTGGGGTCCCGCGTTGCGAACACGAAGCATTTGTGAATGCGTATTAATTTCTTCTCATATTCCACTTGGAAACTTTTTACTCGATTTGAGAATGACCTGATAATTCTAGGGTGGAATATTTTTTTTCGATAGCGTTTTCAAAGCAGGTGCGATTTTTTGTTAAACTTAGGCCTCGTTCACATCTACATCAGTAATCCGTTCAGGAGAGTCCGCATGGAGACCCCCCCCCCCCCGAACAGACTACCGAACGCATTGGCAAGAGGTGTGCAGTGAAAGCACACGGACCCCGTAGATTATAATGGGGTCCGTGTGCTATCCACACAGTCTCCACATGGAACATGTGGACAGAAACGAGATCACGATCTACTTTCCTGTCCACATGACTCGTGCGGAGACTGTGCGGAAAGTCTATTATAGTCTATGCGGTCCGTGTGCTTTCACTGCACATTGCTTGCAAATGCGTTCGGTAGTCCGTTTGGGGGGCCCTATGCGGACTCTCCCGAATGGGATACCAACGCAGATGTGAATGAGGCCTAAGAGATATCTGTAGGCCATCATATGGTCATTCCAAAAGTCCATCACACATATTACATTTTTGACACAACCCTCTGTCAACATTTGACCCTTTCTTAGAGTCTACAAAACCTGTAGAAATACAACTCAATGAACTGTAGAATGACAATGTAGGATGGATTACCTCGGGGAATTTACAATCCAAGTTGGTGTCACAGTTCTGGTCTGCACCCATGTCGGCGCCGTATTTTGCTCAAAGGCGTGACTGATCCTGACCTGTCTTTCTAATGAAGGTAATTTCTTTGTCATGTCATCTGATAATTACTTGTTCTGCCTCTATAGGTTACATGGCCAAACTATTTGTTATTACTGTCAACAATAGTCAAAAATATCATGGGAATTCCTATATTGTGTGTTAAGTATACTCAAGGGAATATCGCAACTGAACCACTGGTAAAACTTCCTTGACACACTTTGCTTTTAATAAATTAGGAGCTTGAGAAGACATGGAGGGGTGGGAGATTTATTAAGAACGGCATAATTTAGGTACACTCCTGTGCGCCAAAATGGGAAACTAAGCCAGTCAGGAATTGGCATAGATTTCTTATACAACTCATACCAATTTTCTGACACAAGTCAATATTACATTTCTTGGGCCTAGTGACCCCACCACAGCCTGCCTTAGTCTTCACCCCACGCTGCCCTCCTTTTGTAAAAAAAAGTAGCCAGTAGAAATTCACCACAACTATCCGAATATACACCAATTTAGGGACTAGATCCCCCTTCCCTAGCTTCTTAGCAACCTATTAAAGGGAATTTGTCACCACTACCTATCCCTTTAAATAGGGCATAAGATGACCCTAAATTACTGGCCTTGGTGCTGCAGACATTTTTTCATTTTTTCATCTTCATTTTTCATCCCACCTTCTACTATATTTTAGTTTTTTGTCGACATAGCCGTAAAAGGTCTTTTTCACTATGTTTTATATACTTTAATAGCAGGATTGAATGTTTAATGTAATTTATTTAGAAACTGGAAAAAAAATTGATGGGATGTAATAAAAAATGCAATTTATGAATTTTTGGGGGATTTATTTTTATGGCGTTCACTGTGTGGTAAAAATGATAAGCCAAGAAGAGAAGAGACAAATCCTGACAATTGGGGACGGGGGACAAAAGATCCTTCTTTTAGATAGAAGACCCACAGATGAGCAGATCTCTCAAATGTGATGTAATAGGGACTTCAAGTGTGAAATTGTAGGCAAAAAGATCATATTTTATGGATGTCTATAGTGACGGGGTAAAATTAGCACAAACCAAAATGACTACATACTCAGAATAACCACAGTGTGGCCGGTGACCATATGTGGCTCGTGGCCTCCTTCCCGAAACTTCTGACTCTCCCACCTCATGACAAACAAGTGTCCTGAATACAATGAGACAGTCAAGGATTCCTGACATTGTCCTGCAATATTTCTTCTCTAAAAAAGGATATCGGTCATTGATAGCTGATATGTAGTAAACCTCTGCTGACTGCACAAATGTACGTTACTGATGATAGAGAGTAGCGCCAAATCATGGGGAAGACAGTTATAACATGGAATATTTTTACTTATTTTTTATATTTTTATTTATGGTCTATCTGAATGCACAATATCATGGATGATTCTGTAACTGGGGCGCAATGGATTGGGCTATTTTTATATTGATGTTATATGCGTGCTAGGACTACGCTATGGTAGAAACATTGCTATATAATCTATGCAGGGTGTGTAGAGACTTGTATTCCTAATCTAAGTATAGTCTGCTGTGAGTAATAATTATACGAACATCCCAGTAATTGGCTTTAATAGATCTGTGGGCTAACGTAGAATACTATATCTGATCCTGCAGGAGTCTCAGGTGTGTAAGGAAATGAAGAACATTAGAGCGAACAAAGCGGGGGGACCAGATGGT